>NC_135498.1:74203994-74256494 GCF_052857255.1 Amblyomma americanum
ACCGAAAGGAACGTACAGCTGCTTTTCATAAAATTTTCGAGAACACCGATAATAAAAATTGTTCAAAAGACGACTATTTTCGGTCAGGAACTGCTAATTTTTTGGGCTCTTTCTTCAAGGCGGCCGCGCTGAAAATTCTCATGGGATGATCGAGCTTTCAAAGTCCTCGCTCCGTTCTATTGGCGACAGTTTTGCATTTGATTTGTAACATGGCAAATTATTTGTCGCGAAGCCATTTTCAAAACGCTTTCCGTGACATCGCTCTGAAAGAATCAAACGAGTGTCGCAATTTCAGCGTTGCAAGCAGCATTTCATACGCTCCCCACATCACACCAGACAGCACCATTGAAAACACAAGGCTCCGACCTTCCACGCTAGAGAAGCGTGACAGAATGGCTAAGACCCACTGGACGTTTTAATTGATGTTGTGTGCAAATGGACTGAATTCTGATGATTCAGAGGCCAGTCAATCTGAACTGCGAAGAATTATTTTTCGCCCTTTTTTTTCAATTGCCGCGTCCTCAGGTATTTCCCGAACACCCTTCAGATTCGAAAAGCGAAAACGAACGTGATCTCAATCCGGTAGTATCCTCCGACTGCAAGCAGAGGTGCGCTAGTCGACGCTTTTTTATTTTATCGCTTCCCTTCAATAGAGGGCGTGGAAAACACGCTGATCCTGCGAAGAACTTGGTCTCGCAGCAACGTTTCAGCGTCCGTCCGTTCTTAGGGTGTCGTCAGTGTGCTTCGATCAAGCGTAAACACGTCTGCCAGACGGACTCAGGCACCTCATTTGTGTTTTTGCATTTACATTCGCTCAATATTTGCATCTCAGAAAAATTCCAGCGCGAACTGCCTGCCATCTGTGCGGAAAACATCGGCAGTATATAAGCCTCCGACGTTTGATCAGGAGCAGTACTTTTCGGACCGCACTACGAAGCAGCCATGATCGCAGTGAGTATCAGAGCCACCCTTTGAATACTGGTTGTTGTTAATAGCGCGTATTGTGCTTTTAATTGCTGGGATCTGGTAGCAACACGGACAAGAATGGTTGCTGCTTTTTCAGAAATGATCTCGTCACAAGTCCTAAATCGTTCTGCTTCAACTAAGTATACCGCATGTTTCATTTGTTTAGCGCAGCGGTGGCCAAAGGGTTCAGCATCTGCCTCGCATGCGGGGGAGGTGCGGGGTTCGATCCCCACTACCGCCTGGTACCCACCGGTGATACAATGGGTACAAGCTTTCCCCTGGCCTGGCGCTCTGCTTATCTGAGGTTAAATGCTTGGAAAATGGGTCTTTGACCTCACCTTTAGTAGTCAAAAACACCTTGTGCCATGGCGCTCTTCGGCCACAGGTGCCCTTGCGCCATAAAATCCACAATCTTGTTTAATTTATTTATTTTATTTTATTTCTCTTCCCCTAAAGGCCTGAAGGCATTATCTTTCACATAAACGCAAAACTTAAGATGTTTTGCTAATGTTTAAATTAGGTTTTTCGAGTTGAAGGAGCGCTTTTTTCGGCATAGCTGTGTCAGCAGAGTAGCACATTAGTACACAGCTAAGACTTGCGAACAAGTACGCTGGTTAATAATGAATAGTTTACTTTAAAACTATTCCTCGTAGGTGTATAGCCCACTGCAAGCTATATCCATATCACTTTCTATGATTTCGAAAAGGTAGTTACCATCGCCTCTGCGGCCAAAGAAATTTTGACTGCATCCCACTAAAATGCATGTTTTGGCGAAAACTGTCGACAAAGCAACCCCTCCAGTGCACGTAATCTCGCCAAAAAAATCCAAATATTTGTTGGACCACAGCGGCCAGGTTAACAGTGTTATCGAGATGATAAAAACTGCTAGGCAATTTATTTGCGGTGGGCTACACACCTCTCAGTAATTATATAAAGTTAACTATTGAGTATTGTTTAACAAGCCAGCAAGTCATAGGTGTCATCGGATCTGCTATAGAGCGGACAATGCTGTTCACAAAAAAGGTGTATTCTTCTCAATAAAGAAGTATTCTAGCTCAAAAAGCATATATATATATTTTTTAAATTGCAATGCTCTTAGATGAAACATCGAGTATATAGCCCAGTTGTACATGTGTTGTGCAATGTAAACAAAAAATCCTTGGAGAACAACACAGTGACTAAACGACTACAGTCCAAAGCAAGTAAAAGTTACGTTTTGTCTAGTGTTGCAGCATAAATGCTAGCTGCTATTAGAAAGAACTTGATTCAGAAGAGCCTTGTATCTGTAACCTCTTCATAACGTAATAACTTATAATTTCAGCAACGGCGTGTCGTCTCCACTGCAAGTGTGGTTCGCCATCCTTTATGTAGCACTTTTTACGGACGCCTCATTTCGTAGTGAAAATATACGCTATTCAACATGTCAGTCGGTTTATGGCTGATTTAAAGGGTTTAAATTCCTATAGCGACTCAGGTTATGAGGGACACCGTAGGGAAGGGCTCCTGAAATTTTGACCACCTGTGATTCTTTAACGTGCACTGACATCGCAAAGTACACGGGCCTCTAGAATTTCGCCTCCATCGAAATTTGACAGCCGCAGCCGGGATCGAACCCGAGTCTTTCGGGTCAGCAGCCAGGCGCCGTAATTACTGCGCCACCGCGGAGGCAATTCAACATGTAAGATTATTCAGTGGGGTTCTCTTACCGAACATTTAAAGGACGTCACCACGGGTGTAGAAATACACATATACTAATTTAAAATATGTTTTCTCGCCTTCCGGCGATCGCGCGATGGCGTCAACTAGCAAGTAACGTTTTGCGGCCTAACCACTTGTTGAGCGCCACGACTTTCGCTGGGATATAGAATATTATATAAATTAATCATGTTAGCAAATCTCATCATAGGAAAATTCCCTGCGCGCGAAAATGCGTACACAATGCTCAGACCTGAACAAACTTAATGCAATCTGTAACCAGCTGTATAAAAAAATTATCGCGGCTTTCGTTGTTTGTTGTTTTTTTCTTTACGTCTTAAGGGCTACATCTCTCCCGCAGCACGTTTTACAAGCCACGTTTTCACGGTTAACAATTTCCAAAACCTCGCAGATTCGAACTCACAAAAGACTGTCGCCTAAGGTAAAAATAAAATATAGCCCGCCTATATACGTGAAGAGAATGAAATATGCAGCATATTTCCGCATTCTCTGTTCCTATTTTATTTCGCACCATCACTTCTGAAAATTTCGAGCAAACATTCCCGGGACGCTGATAAAAATGAGAAGCTAACACTTCTGGCCAAAAAAAAAACTCTTAAAAAGCTAACTTATCTTAGTAATCAATGATCTGCACTTTGACAATGCCACTACCGTCCAAACAGGTCACGACTTCCATGTTAAAAACTCGCACTGTTCCTGATTCGAGCTTCCATATATGTGTTCCCCCTATAGGTAAACCTGTATCACTATCATTTCGCTGCAGGTACAAGTATCTATACTCCTGGCCCTGGCCGTCAGCTCCTTTGCCGGCTATGCCCCTTACAACAACTACCGCGTGAGCTATGGACTCGGCTCTGCTTACGGAGCCTACCCGCTGCCCGCCGCTCCAGCGGTCGAGTCCTACCACGCCACTTCTGCCGTCGTTCCCTCCTACAAGGCGGTCGTCGCTTCGGCGCCAGCAGCTCTGTCGTACCACGGTGCAAATCTGCCTGCTGTTTCTCGCGTGCAAACGTACCATGCTGTCCCTGCGGTCCGCGCCGCTGTAGCTGCTGTGCCTTCATACGCTACCTACCGAACAGCTCCGGCTATCACCCGTGTCTACCAGGCGGCACCGGCTCTCTACCACTCTGCAGGAGTCTACCAATCTTCTCCAGCCGTCACCGCCGTCTCAAGGGTGACGCCGGTGGGCACTTACCATCCAGCTGCAGCGGTTGCCACCCTCGCTGCCACCCCAGCCTTTTCCACCTACCGTTCGGCACCGGTGCTCACCCGCCAGTACCACAGCGCTCCCCTCTTCGCTTCCTCTTTTCGTACCGACGCTGCTCTCCCCGCTGTTGGCAAGGTGGCCACCTATCAGACCGGGCCGGCTTTCTCTACGTATCGTAGTGCACCCGCTCTGACTCACGTCTACCAGACTGCCCCAGTTCTTACCGCTACGCCAGCCGTCGCCACCGCTGTCCACGCCGTGCCCTCCGTGGCCACGTACAAGGCTGCATCAGCTGTCACTGGGGTCTACCATGCCGCTCCTGTGGTGGCCTCTGCTCCAGTCTCCACTCTTACTGCTGTGCACGCTGTCCCAGCGTTGTCCGCCGTTCATCGGTCACCGGTTGTAACAACCGTACACGCAGCCACTGGAGTCTCCAGGGTGACCAAGGCTGACCCCTTCCATGCATTGGAGCACCACACCGTCCACACGTCCCCTGTGGTTTCCAGCGTTGCCCACGCCCCTGTTTCGACCGTCGCCCACCTACCAGGCTACGGATACGGTGTCGGAGCCTTGGGATACACCCAGGGCCTGCCTGTGTACGGCCACAACTACGGCTACGGCCTCGATGCTTTTGGCTACACTGCCAAGATTCACAAGAAGAAATGTGAGTAAATATGAAAACAGGGACTCAACTTCGTATGTTTGTAGAAAGATAACATTTCTCACGGCTATGTTGCGTTTTTGTTATTCACACACTGAGACCAAGGCCTCGTGTTGACATTCCGTTTGCCAGCGTTTGTTTAATTATACAAGCATATAGCAAGCTTCGAAATTTCACATCTTGACCGACCATGTGTTTCATTGTTTTATTTCAGAGACGACCAACTCTCGGAGAAAGAGAAAGTCATCAGGAGATGGAGTCACCAATGCAGTTGACTTCGTCACGTTCCGGGAAGACATCCCATTCTGCCATATAAGAAAGTCATGTTCACTTTTGCTTATTAAAACTTGTTTGCATTTGCCACCTTTCAGTCATGCTGAGTCTTTCCCTCACTACGGCACAAATCTTTCGTGCCACTGGATAACAGGAAAAATTAGTGTGAATGACAGGGGATTGTGTGCCGTCATCGGAGTTCTCACTTATGTGTAACAAGACCAAAATCAAACCAATCATGAAGCATACAAATATGAAGAACTGTGCCGCATACTGAGGTTTTGATGAGAACACATTCATAGCTTACTTAATATTCGAAGACATGTTTGTTATACATTGTTGCTGGTTTGTTATTCATGTGCCGTGCCACATCCTTGTGTTTTGCCCTAATCTTCAGCAGAGAGGGCATAAGCCCAGCGGTCAGATGAACGTTGCTGGGCTACTTAATCCTTAATTTACCTCTTCTCTTACTCTTAAGCTTTCCTATGCGTCAAATCACGAGAGACGTTGAATATGTCCTCTGCTTAGAGAATTCTTGAGCACTATTCCATTTTTGTTTTTTGCAAGTTCTTACGTTGTGTTTTTAAGTTGTGCGCCACTGCAGCAAGAACAAAATTTGAAAATCTAACACATAAATTCTACCAGCCTTCTCGGAACGTTGCCAGCATCAAAACAAGCAGTGTAGCAGAAAAGCACTTTCTGTTTACATTTTCATCTTCCTCATCATTGCTGCCTTCGAGGCCCCTAAGCGCAGGTGGCGTAATGCGACCGAGTTTTGCCAATCTGTATTCCGACGGGGCCCTTTTAGCTCTGACTTGAAACGATATCGTTCTCTCTAAATCTCCTTCAGGTGCTTGTTAGCCCACTTTGTGTCCCTCTTTTACGCGACTTTGGGTCAAGAACGCTTTAATTTCTTTTTTCCCGTCTTACTTTGTATATCCTTTTCGTCGCGAAAATTTCTTCTAGGTCGTCCACGTGCACTCCACAATAAATAGGAGCAAGATACATTGGAGCGATCGCTCCTCAATAACTCAGGAGTCTTTCGCAGCAGCATTTTTTTTGTGTGTGTCTGGACCTAATCTGACTGGCATGAGCGAGAGATTCCCGGCAATAACACACCATATATGGATCAGGTCAGTGCTCTGGGTCACTGAGTTCTTGCATCGTAAAGGAATGCACTGTCTGTGCGGCACGCTAAACGTGGTTCCTCTTGTTCATTTTTCGTTCATGTGTGTGCACATCGGGGAGGGGAAGGGGCGGAGTGGACGTATATATTTAGAAATGACAGCATAAAACGGACCCGTCCGACTGCTGGTTGCTGATATAAAACCCTCCCAACGTGAACTCTGGCGCGCCTGTCTGGTTTTCGAGGCCTTGAACTCGACTCCACGACCCTGTCACCAGCCCGCCAAAGCCATGGGTTGTCCTACCAGTCGGGAACCGGACCTCACTATTCTACCCTTTCACCCGATGCATATAGTGATATCAGTTACTTGAGATATGCAGACTGACGCCCTGCAGGGAACCGAGGAAGAAAGAAAACCAATGAAAAGAGCTTTTCAGCATACAGACCGCAAGTGCTGGAATATGGAGGAATGAAGGGTGAGGTACGGGGCCGGTTGCTGGGATCCCTGGACGGCTACTTTTTCGCCTATAAAAGGCGCCCATCGCGACTGTCGATATTGTCCGCAGTTGCAAGCCTTCTGCAGCAGAGCACCTTACCCGCCCAAAACCATGATATCTGTGAGTACATAGATTCTCCCTTCGGTATGATTGCTTTCGTGAAATGAAGGAGGATTCTTTGCCCAGACTGTTACTATATCTCAATTTTATTTGCTCAACGATAACAGAGGAATTACCTTCCTAGCTCTACTTCTCCTCTACTCTTTACTGGTTAAGCAATCGCACTAAAAACACCTGCTCTTGTCGCGAACTATTCGGCAGAAGTAACAACGTTCACAACGGACGCTCAAAAGTAGTAGATAGTAAAGGCAATATGAGTTGAACGTAGCGAGTTAGCTTGAGCCTAATGATTGAAACGCTGCACCACTCGCTCATCCTATGTTTCTCCTTGGTGTTGTCTGTTTGGCGTTTTATACTTTCTCATAGTGATTGACAATAGCTTCGTGGCGTATATTAATTACATTAGAACTTCACCTGAGATGTCAACACCACTTTCGTTTCCCAATCAGAGATCCATACGATGAACTTCACTCATGGAAACACTTGAACACTGTTGTGGGCCCGGTCTCCACAGATAGAAAAAAACAGAGAGAGGTCCATTCAAATATATATGGCTTGGATTAGGAGCGCGCTGCTCACTGGTTTATTTTATCAGCTAGCGAAATAGCTTCCTTCGTACTGAATATTTTTGTGACGTCGTTGCCACAGAGCGCGGCATGAATTCTAGCAACGGCATCTTAGTTACATACCTATGCTTAAGATACGAGAAATATTAGGCAGTTCTCTTGCTGCAACGTAGATAACTAATTATCCCTTCTTCACCGCACAGTGTATGCGAACGTTAGCCGGAAAAGTACGCTCATGACCTCCTTTTGACGTCCTTGCGTTCTATGTTATTCTTAAGGAGTCAGTAAATGACCTCGCTACTATCTTTATACTCTGAAGGACCTAAAGCATGACGTTTTTAGGGGACGGCTCTTCACTCGCGTTTAATATTCCAAACCAATTAAAGTGTGGAGCACCCGAAGTTGAAGCTACTTGTCTAATTTACATACAAATGACCTCAAAAGTTTGTGGGGCACGGGAGTTGCGATGTAACTATCCTTCTGCGATCAACACATTTCCTTTTAACTGTCTTGCACAGCTGTGCCTCTTCCTTGCCCTGGCCGGCTGTGCCTTCGGCGGCTACGTTCCTGTCCACCACTACGGCATCGTGGCTCCTGCCTACACCTACAGCAAGGTGTACACGACCGCCCATTTGGTGGCGCCTACTGTGACCAAGGTGACCACGGTGCCCGCTGTTCCAGCCAAGGTCGCCGCTTACGTGCCTACCGTCCACACCGTCCCAGCTGTAACGACGACGACCGTTAAGCACTTCCCTACCTATGGCTACGGTTTCGGCTACGGGCTTGGCTATCCCCTGGGAACTTACGCATACGGTCTTGGCTACGGCCTCAGCCCCTACGGACTGAGTTATGGCTACGGCCTCAGTGCTATCGACTACGCCACCCTCCTCAAGAAGAAGTGTAAGTTATTGCCAGCTCTTCAGTTGTAGTTGAGATGATCTGCCCATCAGTTTATTGAGCTCACTTTGCCTTTCAGTTAAGTTCTCACCGGCGCGAACTTTCTGGCGAACAGGTTTCTTTTCAACCCTCTCACAACAACACGATTTCCGAATATTCTTCCAAGTTTGTCAATCACATCTACAGTTTTAAAGAAATGCATCCGTCTATTACATCATAGGCGGTTCGGAGGCAATTTGCTATAGGAACCTATTTTTTACCGACTTCAATGCCCACAAAAATATCTAAATTGTTTTCATTTTTAGTGCCTTGCAAATGAATTCTTATTATTATTACGATACATCACGTTAAACAGATATTGGCATCTCTTGGAAATTCCTCAACCATTAGTCAAATTACTTTACTTGGCTTTCAGAGACTGCTGGAGCGAAACGGAACCTTTCAACCTGCCACGTCGTCCGGAAAGCTTGGCTCCACCATCGAAATCCTCATCAAGTCACAAAGTTACCGCAAGGCAAGCAAAAAATAAAGTCAACTACATCAGTGAACTTCTCAAACTCTTTTTTTTTCACACTGATTCGATGTCCAGAATCTAATACTTGTGGCTGAAAACTCCTCCGAGGCTTCGCTTAAAGACACTTCCGAAGTTTGATGCTAAAGTTTTGCTACCGATTTCAGCTACTTCGCTAAAAGAAACTTAAAAAAAGGGAAAGGAAGAGAAAGAGAAGAGAAATTACACTTAAGAGTTTTCTTGCATTGATGATCTAAAAGTCTTAACTTACATTTAGAAGTTTGACATCAAAGCCACGTGTGTTCCCGAGGAACAGAAGCAGCACACCTGATGACCTTGAAGTAACTGAGAAAAAAAACAATACGTTAGCAGTTTCGTGTTACCACTTACTGTTCAGCTCTCTTGGATACGCTGGTATGCAACTGTATACATCCAGTACGCATTCGAAAATTTTAGCACCCATGCCCTTTAAGTACTTGGGATACAAAAGTAGTCAAATGCCAGGGGCAACGGCGGATGTGCCACAGTTTCTCATCAGAGGCACCTTACGCAGAATGAAGACTTCGCCACCACTGAAAATCCGGAAGAGTAGCCGTTGGTTTCGTTTGCAGAGGTGTGGCAGCAATCTGAGCAAAAAAACGTCGGTAACTGCAGCGGCTCACACCGAAGCTCGGGCGTCGCCAGCGAGACCAGTTACTCGTTGAAAAAAAAAAGAAATTTAAATAACTTCCCAAGAGTACACAAACAAACATAGAAGCAACGAGCAGGCTTCGAACATCGACGTTTGGGTGCCAAGTTGGCAAGTCTGGAAGACCAAATGGATTATACAACCTGGCGAGGGCACAGTGTTTTTTTTTTTCATTGCATTCATCAGGTGAAGAACGACGGAAAGACGTCTGTTACATATTTTCTCTCGTGTTCTACGCGCTATTTTTCAGGCAATGAATCTCGCTTTAAAAAAAAGGTTAGCCCCAACTGGTTAGTTTCGGAAGCGCTGCAATCAACACGGGCACACAGAGACACAGACAAGGACTAGCTCGTCATTGACTGGATCTAACTCTGCGTCTGCGTGGATAGAAGCGCTTCGGAAATTACGCAATAACTAGCCCGATCCGTAAACGCTTTTTGCCGCCGGTTGTTGAGCCGCTCAATTCATATTCACCTCAAGCTCTTTTCTTAGGAAACGTGGCGCCGTGAGCACACATGCACGGCTTCAGCCTCACACGGATTCAGATCCGCATATCAATTGTGCTAAGAAAGATAATCGGTCATCAACAACGGCGAAGTGACACAAAGAATATCTACTTTCGTCCACCTTTACGCAATCCTTCAGCCTATTTAAGAATTCTGCTTGTTATGATGATAGATTTTTAAGGCACAATATCGTCTGCGGCCAAAGGGCGCCATGGCACAATGTGTTTTAGACTACTCAAGGTTGGGTCGAAGGACCAATTTGCAAGCATTTCATCCCAGATAAGCCCAGCACCAGGACAGGAGAAAACTTGTACCCAAACTTGTACGCATTGTAATTGTGCTTCTCTAAGCTGCACAAGTAGTGGGCATTAAATGATAACGGGGTGACCTCTTTTTAGAGCGCCCTAGCACATCTGTTTCTGGTAAAAATGATGTGCCTGGTATTTTCGTATACCACTCTGTTAAGCAAGGCTCTGGCGCTCCTAGAAGAGCCGGCTAGTCCTCATGACTAGCTAGTCCTCATGGCTAGTCCTCATGACTACGTGCCCCACTCAAGCACACGTCATAACAATGGAAAAATGATTCAAGAATATCGAGCTCAGTAGTACATTTAAATACTCATTTTTTCTGAACACAATTGCCAACTGGAACAAACTGCAGAGGTGTGTGGTGCATAGACCGAATGCGGAAACATTTCTTGCTGATTTGAGAGCCTTCAGAGTGTGAACTTTGTCATGTGTTCGTTTGTATGTATGCGTATGCTGTAATATGCACCCGAACATATCATGTGCCTGTGTATGCAAGAGTTTATGTATTTTATGGTATTTCATTGCGATAATTTGTGCTCACCCCCGCTTGCAGTCAAAGAGACTCCGCAGTATAAATAAATAAATAAATAAAATCTCTTCTCCTGAGTGTTAACTTCAGCTTTCCGTATCGAAAGGCGTTAAATATGAAAACGCCAACAGGCACTAAGTGCTGAAAATAAATACCTGCATTAAAGCATGCATACCTCTTAATTTAGAGCCGCCGTGGTGGCTGAGTGGTTATGGCGCTCGTCTGCTGGCCAGAAAGACGCGGGTTTCATTCCGGCTGCGGCGGTCGAGTTTCGATGGAGCCGGAATTCTCGAGGCCTGTGTACTGTGCAATGTCAGTACACGTTAAGGAACCCCAGGTGGTCGAAATTTCCTGAGGTCTTCATTACGACGTGCCTCATAGCCTGAGTCGCTTTGTGACGTTAAACACCCATTAATCATAAACCATCTTTATTTAAAACTTGCAATGTTTTAATTTCAACTGCAGGCAATAAGAACCTAAACGGCGCAGAAAGCACTGAAATGCAATTTTCAGGTTCCCAAAATGTCCAGCTTGCTGTCCAGCATCCAAAGCGCAGCTGTCATGAAGACTTAACGGCGCACATGCGTTTCCGACCGAAAATGAATAGCGTTGCTTGAAGTGGTGTTTAAAAATCAAAATATTCTAGAATCGCGCCAAAAGTTCCTTCCCCCAAAAATCTTTAGAAGGCATGCAAAAGTGCACGCCATTGTTCCAAACATTTGATGTATTTTTTTGCATTTTAACCTCAGTCTTCTTAGTTAAATCTCCCAACTAGATCCCTCCGCAAAGGTTTTTATCACTTCGCGTAGTCTTTGTGCTGCCCAAAATGAACCACTGTCGCTGTTGGACGGTAATGCTAAGCCCATGAATGCTTGTGCGGCAATCACACGTGGGTGGTTCACATGAGATGAGCCGATTTGGACATTATGTGCTTTTAGCCGCTTTTATTTTTTTTTATTGAGATAGCCTTTTCAAGATCAGACATTGGAGCCTTGTTGGCGCATTTAATGCAGGCGGCAATGCAGTCGCACTGGCATGATCGAGTCATCAACAGGACCGCGTGTGTAAGCTTGACGCTGGCTCACGATTACATTTCCCATCTGTGGTGGTGCGACGTCATGGGACTTTACTCCACCGGCTACGGCTTGGCGTTGCCTACACCAAACACTATCTTCACAAGATCGGCATCGAAAGTAACCCAAATTGCGCACAGTGCAACACACCAGAGACTATTGGACACCTTCTTTGCGCGTGCCCGAAGTATACTTCTGAAAGAACAACATTGGAGGCGACCGTGAAAAACCTGGACTCTCGCCCTCTCTCTGAGGAAACTCTTCTGGGCGCAAGGACGAGACGTTCTGATTGGTGGCGTGTGACAAAAGCCCTGCTCAACTTTTTGTGTGAAACAGGCCTGGATACTCGTTTGTGACCGCCTGTGCACAACCTACATGGTTAATGACATGTGTCGGTGTTGTGTTGCAGACACCAGTTTTGAGTTTTATGTGTGTCCAGTAACCGCGATGCGAGCGCCAGCCAGTGTTGTGTGTGTGTGTGTGTGTGTGTGTGTGTGTGTGTGTGCGTGTGCATAGACATCACCCGTGAAACTCATTGTATTATGCCATCATCAGCCTTCATTCACACTTTCCTTTTCCTCCTCTTCCCTTTCCCCTGTGTGGAGTAGCAGGCCAGGGCCCTGTTACCACCGGCCGACCTCTCCGCCTTTCTTTCATTAAAATTCCCTTTCTTCTTCTTCCTTTAGCCGCTTTTATGTTTGCTGCTAATATTACCATTATTACTATTGATAGTATCATTACTAGCATTAGTAACAGTAGTAGCAGTTGTAGTAGTACTAGTATATGTTGTAGTAGTGGTAGTAGAGTTAACATTTTTCAATTCTTGGCACTTCCGCAGAAGGATATTGGTTTTGTCTCCACACTGAGTTTGTTTTGTCGAAGTATGGCAATAAAATGAAGTACATCAGAGAGCAGCATTAAAACACTTAACGCGATACGCTACTTCCTTCCCTCCGTTTTTCTTGGTCCATATGAGATCGAAAGTGGAGCACTGGAGAAGTCGTCTTAAGAAAAGGCTGAAATATTTTGAGTGAGACTGTGTCACTTTTACAGCCTGTGTTATATCGAATTATACTGCCAAAACTACAGAACATGTAGTCTCTCAAATTAATAATTGTCTCCTGGGATTCCTGTTGTCAAATTTTGGTGATGATCAAATTCTACCCATGGCAGCGGCAGCGACACGTACTGGTGGAGAGGTTGACTCTGAGCTAGCAGATGAGACGCTTTCGAATGTAGCCGGACCGACCAGTCGTAGCAGCTGCTAGGGCTGCCATCTGCCGAGCAAACGAGAACTTCTCAAGAAACAAGAAGTAAACCTTCTGCCACCAGATGTCTGCTTGTGCACACAGTGGTGTGGCGGCCGAGCTATTGGCAATGCCTGTCACAATGTCTTCCTTAGCGGCCGCGTAACTTAATCCCTTATTGGTAAAAAGTTGGGAACCGATTATCGTGCTTGTTGCGACATCTAAATTAAGTGTTCATGCTTGTCATGAAAGAAGTTGCTTGCGCCGCCCATAACTCACAACATAAATCATGCAAAGCACCTGCACATGCTAGCCTCCAGAATCTACCCGCGGTCTACGCCTAGACTTTGACTGATAGTTACGAAGCTGGAATGCCTAAATGACTCCGGAAAAGACAACCGTAACTCGCCGTCTACTAAACATAGCCTATGCGACGACTGTTAATAAATTATCGAAAGTGTTGATACTCCCAACGAGTTGTTGCTATTCGAAAACGCAAACATTTCCCGAGTTACCAGACAAATCATTAATATTAGCGGCAGAAAATATTCTAATTTCAACCACGAATATTTTGCACACAATATTGAGCAAAGTTATACGAAATTTTTCATTTTTAAGACGACAAAATTTCATCGTTCTAGATTTCGAAAAGGATTGTTCTCACAGTTCACGACGGTCCCTTTGAAGTTGGTTAAAGAGAACAAGGTTTATGTATTTCTATTCTTATAGCATTATGACACTGGAACTCCCTTGGGGGAGTCTTCGTGAGAAGAATACGACTAAAACGCGTGACAATAACATTAGAGTTATGGAGCAAAAATTTTCCATTTTATCATTTCTTTTGCTCATAATAGCTGTACGAAAAATCCGCAAATTGTTTTCAGATACAGTCGGATAAATATAATTCTGCCATAAGCCTCTATTATTATTGCAAATTTTATTACAAAGCACTGCAAATGCCGGCAACGACTGTTCTAAGGTACTAATTCATCTGAATTTGTATGTATGGCAGCACCGCTCTTCTTAAAGCCTGTCTGTTAGCTCAAAGTATGCATCAACATTGTAGGAACTGCTCCCAGCGACCTGAAGATTCCGGGATGGAGAATCAGACTGATCTCAGCGCTGTGTTGTGACACAACCGGTACGGTCAAAATTAAGGGACTTGAAATTTAGAAATAGATAAATAAACAGAAAATCAAGTTAGACGGGAAACCACAAGCAAAATGTTGTCTGAGGAGTTGTTACGCAGCGGGCATTTATATTTATTTTTCTAGTTCCCCACAACGAACCTCCAAAACTCCCTCACGGCGAACACATTAAAAAAAAGTAGCAAACAGCAGCAGACCCCGCTAAGGCTATCCTCAGTCATGAAACGGAGATTTACATCTCTGCTTCGGGGAATAATGACGTTGGTGCGATATATATCTCGAAAATAGAGCCCCAAATGCGTAAGCCTACGTTGCGATAAAAGCATGATGAATCTGTCCAAGCTTCATGGGTCATTGTTAGCGCCAGCAAACCAACCTATTGTAAACAGGATCTAGCGATATCAATGAAAAGTACGCCTTGGAGGACTAGCTGAAGCTGGAAGCCCATCTCGCTTTCATCATACCGACGATGCTCCTTGCTCCCTGTGGTCTCGGGGCGTCCGTTTTATCGATTCCTTATTTTTTATTTATTAGTTATTGCTTTCTTCACAATACCCAACCCAGAGACGAGGTGTCTCTAGGGCGCTTTTAACCTCTATATGTCTTAGCGTAATGATTCTCTGTAGACGGCAAGCCACCGAACAATTTTTTTACGGTGGTGCTTTGTGACATCAACAGCGCAAAATGTTTATATACATGTAAAGTTCTTAGTAGCTACTCATGTTTTAGTACATTTTTGTCGCAGAAGTTGCCTACTTCTTCCTTTGCCACCAGAAATATTCCGTGTGATTTCACTGAATGATTTTGCACAGAAAAGGTAGTTATAGTCTCATTGAAACTCATTGAAAACAGTTACAAAATAATCGAGTTATTTCAAGCGCGGCCTATTAAAATGCAGTCTCTTTTTCTGTGAGACAACCATCTCAAAGTGCCATGATGAAACTAACGGTGGCGTATTGGTGTCAAAACATCCATTTAGAGAATCGGTACATCCAAACGGCGCAGATGTTATCTTTGGGCCAATCGCACCGGCACTGTATACTGCCTTCTTAGAACAAATACGCATGTATCGAAGTTAAGCTCGTCGAAAAGATATCGTACGAAGATCATGAATTTGTTGCGCCAAGCTATCTGTCTCCGGACTGTTCAGCCTGGCTCAGTCACTCCGCAGAACCGAAACCACCAACGCGAAAGTCCATAAGCATCACAGTCTCCTTCCCGCCGTCTCAGCACCGATGGCTAAGGTTTCACGGCCGCTCGTCATAAGCGTGTGTCTCGCTCGTTGTCGTTCCCAGCCTACGACTCAGGTGACGGGGGCGGGGCCAAGCGCATTAATCACGACGGCGGAAAATGAAAACAAGGAAACAAGTAATGGTCGACCACCCTCGACGCGCAAGAGACGCTGCACCGCCCCAAAGCGCCAGCCGACATCAAGCGCCATTAAATGCGAGGAACTGTGGGAGTTGCGTCGAGCCGAGCAGTCAACAGCGTCACCCCAAGGTCAGCCGGCTGTGCGTGGGTTGTCCGGGTGCACGACCAGCCGTCCCCCCGACTGTATTTGTTTCCCCAGGCTCGCCAAAGCTTAGAGAACTTTCGCTTTGCACAGTGGTGCCGGGACACGAGGCATCTGGGACGCCTGCTGTGACTCTGGTCCGCTTGGCGGGTATAAAAGTATAGCACAGAAGTCGAGTAGCCCTAGCTGCACCCCACAGCGCTTGCATCGCCGCTGGAAACTCGATTCAAGCCATGATCCTTGTGGTAAGTTCGTGCATGTACACTTTTTGCATGCTTGTGGGTGTCCTCTGGCTCCTGGTTTAAAGCGGAGTGCGATGGCCGCCCAGAAAAATGCCCACAATATTGAAAACCAGGCTGCTGAACTCGCAGTTCGTGATGACGGATGACAGTGTGCCCAGTGAGGGTACCGCGGGGTGTACTCAGAGAAGGATGCGCGTGGCCAGCTTTGGGTCGCGAGGTTTTGCTAGTTCGGCCTCGCGGGGCAGGTTCCGTGGGCTACTCAAGAGGTAGCCTTACTGCTTTCCCTCCGTGTGGAAATGCGCTTGCTGCTTACTTGTATGTAGAAAGCGTTTTGAGACCATGCAATATAAGTTAGGGGAGCGAAGCTATGGCTTCCCGACCGGTGCGCTGTAACTGCGAGCCTTGTGCTTTTAGCTAATTCACTGCATACACAATAAACTCGTCTCCCAGTAAAAAAGGAAACAATAGATCACCTTTTGCCTCGCTTTTTTCTGTGCTGTTTTCATTCCAAGAGCTGCCACAGCAGCTGAGCGTTCAGACCTGTGTATTCGATTATATTATATTGCACTCTCTGTATAAAACATATTGCACCCATTGAATAAAACAGCGAATCGGCCAAACAGTAGTGCTTCAAGAACGCGCTCTCGTTTTAAATGCAGCAGAGTTTTTGGTCCGGCCCTTCAAATTTGTGGGGTGCTACGAAATACGCGAATATTTGCTGTGGTAAATGAAATCAGTCGCTTTTGCCTAGCTTATGGATATTCTTAGCATTGCGACCACTGAATTTGACATGAACTTAGTATTTGCTAGGTACTGATGGGTAGACAACTGATATGCGCTTAATTCGCTTTGACTGAGTGAAAAAGTAGGCCTCTCAAGAACTACACTGAAAGCGGTAATTGAAAATAGCAAATAGTAAAACTGACTTTAGTTGATTATATGCCAGTTCGGCGAGTTAAAATGGCGGAATTTAACTAGTAATTTTCGTAGATAATTATTGGCCGTTTAATTAGCTGGCGCGAAAATTCAAGATGACACAGATGAAGGCCGGCGACATGAACTATGTATAGAGTACGAACTTCAATGCGGTGAAATAATAATCCGTACATTTGTATGCGCTTTTTTTTTGCAAATATTAAGTACTTCAACGCCATGCAGTTGTGCTGGTGCAAACACCTAACACAGGCCACCGCATGTGCTGCCATTACTAAAGATAACAAAAGGAGTCACCAAAGGAAACCGTGCACACTATTGTCGCATTTACACGCCCATTAGCGGCGCAGAAAAATCCATACTTGTTTATATCTTTAGTTTCATTTTATTACTGCACAAAAGGGCAATAATGATGTTCAACGCCCACGCACAATTTCCAGCCCACAAAAAAGCGAAATTAAGAAAAAAACAGCCATTCACCTCCAGAACAGCATTATTTACTGCTATAAATAGACGCGCCAAAATGGTACTACGCCGTCGTAGTAAAGATTGCAGTACAAGGCGAAATTGCTTTCTCTAGCACGCCTCAGCAGTGAGGCTGATTGCATAGTCATTATCGTAATAATAATCATCAGCATCAGCATGGCCGCGCACAACGCAGGATAAAGGGATCTCCCATACGTCTCCAGTTAACACTGTCCTGTGCCAGCTGCGGCCACCTTATACCCGCAAACTTCCGCCCATCTAAGTTTCTGCCGCGCGCTGCTACGCTTACCTTCTCTTGGCATCCAGTCCGTTACCCTTAACGACCACGGGCTATGTTACGTTCTCAT
The DNA here is from genome assembly GCF_052857255.1 of Amblyomma americanum. Taxonomy (NCBI): domain Eukaryota; kingdom Metazoa; phylum Arthropoda; class Arachnida; order Ixodida; family Ixodidae; genus Amblyomma; species Amblyomma americanum. The sequence goes on from NC_135498.1 coordinate 74,221,555, forward strand.
TGCATGCCCTACCCAAGCCCCTTTCCGTCTTCATTTTGACTAGAGCTGATTCCAGCCCCCGGTTATCAGGCTGCTTGAATTCCAGAAAATCGCTTCTTTTCTTTTGAGTGCAGTCAACTTTGCAGCTTTATAAGAGAACCGTGCAGCACCTGAGTTTTTTACATGTGTTTTAGTCATATACTAACACCGCAGTAAGTTATATGCTATCTTTTTGTACTGCCACTGTTGACATCTTTAGCGCGGTATGTTGCTTATCCAGAGCAAAGTGCTCAAACCATCGATCGTAATGCTTCAACATTTTAGAGCACTTTGCCTCGCCCCACAAGTGTGAGCAGGCATAGAGAGGTGTCAGCAATTCGTAACGCTACAAATTTAGTTTTTATTCTTGAACGAGACAGCGTCGCTCATTTCATTCTCGCCCCCTTGTTTTCAGCTTCCAGCGTTTCTGCTCGCCTCCTTTTTGGGAGGCTCAGAAGCGACTTTCTTCGGCCCGCAACCTGTCCAGTATGTTCCACCGGTGACGATTTATCACTTGGTCAGGACCAACGTGGTTCCTGCCGTCACCGTGAATGCGACCGAATTAGAACCGAAGTCACCGGAGGTACCGGAAGGAGACAAAGCGGAACCCCCACCCAAGCCGGGTGCCGACGAATCCAGTAAAAATGTCACCGCCGATGAAGTCGACGCCAAGAAGCTGGTACCCGCACTCGTGCCTGTCACATTCGTGCCAGTTCGCCTGCCTTTCGGTGGCGTCGGTCCGGTGGTGAGGCCTCTTCCCTACGTGCCTGGCTTTGGCTCCGGTTACGGCTATGTGCCTTGCCTTAACTGCCCTCGCCTCATCCCAGGCTACGGTGTTTGGCCGTACGGTGTTTACTACAAATGAGAGACAGCAATCTTTTCTACAGTTTTGTTGTAATAAAGGAATGTCATAATTAATGTCGAGCGATCTTGCTTATTCTGGAGTACTTGCTCATGTGTGTTAATTTGTGTGTTTATTACTTTATATTTGTAATAAAATGTCTATGACTTGCGAAGTGGCATTCGGAAGGCTGCTGAGTGTCACGCTGATGAATTAACTCATTACCGCAGACGAACAATTATTTAGACTTAAAACTTGCGCGAAACCTGATGCTTACTATAGCATTCCTGGCCCGAAAGCAAGGCCTCGCTGTGCATTGTTTAATGATTTCTTTTCCATTTTCTGTTCTGCTTTTACTACCTCAGTTCAGCGGTGAGCTAGTATTTTGAGCTCTCGGCACGTATGCGGTACGTCCAGGGCTCGATCTCCAGTGACGCCAGGTACCCAATGGTTTCCAGTTATATAAGTTCTCCCGGGGTCGCGTACACAGGCACTCGGGGATGAAATGGGTCTCTGACCCCAAATTTTGTGGCCGCAAGCACCTGGTAACATGGCGCTCTTTGATCAAAGTTTGCGCATTAAAGCTCACCATCATCATTATCATTATAATGTGTTCTGATTTGTACTTGGCTATTTCTCCTTGGTATTGGTTCAAGTCCAGCGGTTGCAGTTGAATGGCGTCCCTTCACCGTAAAACAAAAAGCGCGAAAAAGGAAACATTGGTGCAACAGAAAACAAATGGGCTATATTATACATGCCAGGAATCAGGCATGTCTTGTCCGCCTTGTAGTGTAGGATGTCATAAGCGCGAAAGCTTGTCACGCTCACATTATTTTAGCTTCTTTAAAGCACTTTGCAAGATGGGAACAATAGTAAATCATTGCCGGGTTCGTGTTCAAGATCATTCTTTCTTCACACTTAGCCGCTGCCTGAAGCACCACCACACCGCGTATTCACATGATTAACAAATGAACCGGAGGTTGATAAGAATGAAATATAGTCGAATTGAAATAATAGTTTTATTACATCCGGCCTTGCGTTAGAGAGCTCATTAACAAGAACGGAGTATTCTTGCACTAGCGGAAAACTGCGGCAAGTGCTTCTGACGACAAGACAAGAACCGCTCGTGATGGTTTTTGGAAGGAAAACCGAATCTCCAGCTCGTAATGATCCTTTCTCGGCTGTATTACGTGTACACTGCCTATTTGCCGTTCGTCTGTACCATCCTTTGGAACTGAGCCGCTGGCAGACGTTGCTTGCTACCAGTCCTGACATCATTTGCCCCAAAGATCGATAGCAGTGCAGCGAAGTGGTCATTCAAGAAAAGAACTGCGCACAAATACAGCCCGGTGTAATCAGGATAAATGCCGACACACTTACGGTTTCATTAATCCTGTGACTAAATACTGTTTTCAAGGGCAGTGGATCTTGAGCAGTCCGCAGTAGCTTTATGCGCATATGTATTGTGCAGAGCTTTCGTACTTCGCTCCTCAGCCTTTTTATGCTCAAGACTTCAGTAAGGCTAGCGCAATGTTAGTCACTTTAAAGAAACGTTCACGCCGGCGTTTCGCAAAAATTGTACGACCGCTGGCGATCGACTCCCAACGAGCTCCGAGTTGCATCAACAGTTCACGCAGGCGATTACGAATTATGACTCGCTTCTCGAATCTTCACGTTTAGAACGAGATATAGCGTGAGAGACAACCCTTCCGCACCCTCTCTAAGCTTCAATCTCAGCATAACGGCCTGAGGGGCGAGTTGGTCCATGATGAAATAAACGGCTGCGCAAATCAGGACACAAACAAGAAAGAGACACCACATGCGCACACTACCAACTGTTTATTCTAAGGAAAAGTGGCATATTTAAACAGTTCCGCTCAAGCAAGATACTCATCCCATTATCACTTCGAACCCAGCATGTGGTATGAAAAGCCGCTACATCAGGTTAACAGACTATATACTGCAGATTAGACTGACAGATCGAAGGAATCAAAAACGGTAAAAAGGGTTCATCTCTTAGTAAAAGCAGTGTCAAACAATCGTAGCAACAGCAGAGTCATACAGGAGAAGCAAAAGCAGTCAGAAACCAAAAACAAAATATAAAAAGTAAAAAACCAATAACAATCGTACCAAAAGCACAGTGAAACATATCAAGCAAAAGCAGTCAGAAAAAGAAGGATAAAACTAAGAAAAAATTTGACAACCCACCTAAACAAACAGCAGACGGCCGCTAGTAATGCTAGGCTGAAAATTTGCACAGAACATGACGTCACAAAAAACTGTCTAGGAAGGAAACTTCATTTCTACGGAGGAATACCGAGTCGTCGCTGACACATGTGCTTCCTTTCTTTTTTATGATAAAGGCCTCAAGTATTTCACGCGCCACCTGATTGCGACTCCTGCCCAGAATCCTTATTCCGTTAAGCACCGGCACACACTTGCAGTCTCTACAATGGGGAGGCATATTTGACCCGCCTCCGCTTTCTAACGTTTTCTCATGCTCCCGTGCCCTGTCGTTAAGTTGCCGGGCCTGTCGTCAGTTGGTAGTGTGCGCATGTGGTGTCTCTTTCTTGTCTGTGTCCTGATTTGCGCAGCCGTTCATTTCTTCAATCTCAGCTTTCCCGTGCTGCCTGATAGATCAAATCGTGTTGGCTTCACAGCCATGGACACATAAGGTGACATGAGCCAAGGAAAACCGGGCTTTGGTACTACTTACGTATAATGTGCATGGGCTAGAAAGCTATAGTGCAGCAACAATAGAAATGGCGGTGATTGTTGCGCTCCTGTCTGCAGTAGCCCGAAGTAGCCAGCCACGAAAGTCGTCTCCAACTTCGGCTCCACGCACACGACGTAAGGTGTACTATCTAGAGTCAGTGTCGATGTTCTCGTTACCGTGACGTGTATGTCTCAATGGCAACAAGCCGCACCCCTACTGCTGCATGTATAAAGAGGCTAAAATACAAATACGTAAGCGTAACCTTAATGCAAACACGACTGTAAAGTGAGCGTAGCCAAATTTCGAAAAAGTAGATTGCTAACTTTAAAGCAGGGGAAAACACTTGCTGCATTCTTGCAGCTATTACAAAAAGTATAATCTTCATGTAAGACACCGATGCCTTCTGTATACAAATTAACCACGCTGAATAAAACACCGATCTCTTACCACGCTTCATGATTTTTTTCCTTACTATTCTCGGTGGTCGGGGAAGTCTAGGTGTTCTTTATATATAAGAAAATATAATATTTTGATGTTTCGGTCAGTAAACCGACATTTCCGTTGAAACACAGAAATCAATATTAATACTATAGATTGGACATGAGCAATGGAGAGACGCAGCAAATTTAAGGTATACGTGAAACCGTTCGTGATCACGGAATGAGAGATGCTCTCAAAGGAGAGCGGGAGAAGGAGGCACCGCAGTGGAATCTTGGCGACCTGGGGCTCTATACTGCTCATTAACGTTCCATAGCATGCGTGCCACTTTGGCATTTCGCCTATATGGATATGCGGCCGCTCCGGCCAGGATGCCCTTCGGTGTATTCGTGCTCAGCAGAAAAAAAATTTACTGCGTGTGCTGCACACGGTAACAAGAGGGGCCGCAAAAAAAACGTGTAAGCTAGTATTTTCTAGGAAGCACGAAGTCTGACGCAAATGAACGTTATGTGGCGTGTGATAATTTCAGGCAGAGCAGCGGATTGGCTAGTGAGTTATTTGACACGATGTCACATCGCATGAAATCTTTCGTTGAACGGAAGCCCAAAACAGGCCTCCGGGTGCCCGTTCGGAGCTCCTCGACACATACGGATTGGCAGAAAACCTATCGTACACCATTCGTGGCTTGCTGATGTGAACGCGCCTTCAGGCGAGTGCTAAGTGTGGCAGAAAATGAGACAATAACTTGTAATTTAGAACTTCATTTGAAGTGCATTTGCATACAGTTCAGGAAGGACGCCGAAAGGCACGATGCCTGACGAAGGCGTTCTCTTTGTGGTAGCTGGTTACATTTGGCGCGTACACACCAAAGAAACAAAGAAATTATGTAGCAGTCACGTCGACACTGGTTGTCACAGTGTAAAAAAACACAGTTAAATCCACCACCAACAACCACGAAAAAAAAATACGCTGAAGAAACAGAAGAATACCTGAACTTGAAGTATTTTGTGTACAAAAAAAAATACAGAACCATGAAATATCCCAAGTGGTGAAAAAGCAGCGTAAGATAAACCTATAAAAAAAAACTGCACAGTACCTGTTACAGTAGCTGTAGATTTCTTAAGCACATGCAAGCTGTAGCAATATATTGCGCTATGTACGTATATAAAATAAGCAGCGTTATTCACATAGCACAAGTTCGCTGTCACAAATCTTCCAGTGTATCACGCGGTGTACCACAGAATCATGCGTTCAGCAATGCAATCACTTTTTTTCTTGTATATTTCTTGATTTTTACATTTGTACAGGAGGTCATGGATATGTGTTTTCTTTCAAAAAAGGCACTCATTTGATATCGAATGGTTTGAAACCAATGGTTTGTTATTGCTTTTGGTGCTCTTAATGCAATGTGCCTAAGGTGCTATGGCTTTTCTGATATCTCTGCTGCTGATAAAAACAGGTTCCTGATGAATTCTGTCATATGTCTCAAGAACTAGCCGAAGATTTTTTAACTGAAATTTGGTTAATAGCCCCAAACTGTTCAACCAAGTGTCCGTGCTTTCTAAGTAACATAAGTTAGCACTTGCTCTTATGGCTTTTTGCTGTAGCAGAAACAAAGCATATAATTTAATCTGTGTTGTATCGCCCCATATCAGCAAAGAGTAATGAAGATATGATTGAATTTACCTTAAATAAAATTGTTTTTAAGCAATATTGGTATCAAAAGCCTCAATTTGTTTACGCGACCGACTGATTTTCTTTCTTACTTGATTAACATGGTCGGTCCACAACAGGTATTCATTAAGTATAACTCCAAGGAATGTTATTGACTGTACACATTGTATAATATTTGAGTAATATATTATGATTGGCATTTTCTAAGACTATTTTTTCCTCTTAATATCACACGGTTCTTAACCATGGTTCCAGTGCACGAAGCACAGGAATTTTTACTCGCTATAAACTGCGGCATGTCTTTATGACGACCTCAAAAATACCTCAACGCCCTGAAAAGAAAACAAAAACAGGACCAAATTTCGTGTCATTTTTTGTAAAGCGCTGGACGTCCACCTTGGCGGCTTTTTATTTATAGTTTTTTTTTAACTTGAAGTAAACCTTGCACAGCCGTGCTGTTGAGGAACAAGCGGCAATTATATGAGATGAAATATGGCTTAGTGAGGTTAGTACGACAGATGGAGTATATACACTGCGCAAAGTCGGGCACGTACTATGCTATAGTGGTTCAACGACCAGACAAGAACTATAGGTGTGGGATTCCTGATCAATAAGGCTACAACTAGCAACGTACAGGAATTCTATAGCAGCAAAAAGAGGGTGACATTTATCGCTATTATGCTTTACAAGAGATACAAATCGAAGGTGGCAGAGGCATATTCGCCCATATCCAGCCTTTATCATCAAATAGTCGAAAGCTTCCATGAAGATCTCTAATCGGCATTGAGTGAAGTACAACCACATTACACTCTACTGATTGGTGATTTCTAGGCCAAGGTTGGCAAGAAACCTGCAGAGGACCAATAATTAAGTGACTATGACATAGGTTATCAAGAAGCGGCAAGACCTTGAGGCCTTCCCCTCTCTTGTTCACTTCGTGATAATCAAGAACCATCTGCCCACCCTCTCTTAATTCGCCATTGCATAGGTTGTAACAATAAGAAAGGAGAGTTAATAGCAGGTTTTTGCGGAACAAAATAATTGGTACATCACGGACACCTTCTTGCACGCGTGAAAACCGGAGGTAGGCTTGGAAGAGCCCGAATGGCGAGAATAAAAATGAAATAGGCTTCATACTGTGCATCACCGTGGCATCGGGCAGAATGTGGCGGTCGTCGGAAATGTGAGGTGCAGCGACCACAAAATGGTAAGGTCTCGTCTCGAATCATCCTAGACTTGAAGAGGGAACGGAAGAAACTAGCCAGGTGCAAGTCCATCGATGAGTTGGCTATAGGAGGGAATGTGGAGTAATATAGCATCTCGCTTCAGAGCAGATATTTCACTTTAACCAAAGAAGACGACATTGGCATTAAAGCAATGATAATCTTACAGGTATTATTAGGGAGTGCGCGATATAAGTAGGGGCGATTTGTATACCGGTAGCTAGACAGGATATCGGTAAAGTCTCAGGAGACGAAACATCTTGTTATGAAACAATTAAGTATTTATTCTGACCACATAGATGGCATAAACAGGTAGCGCTGCCGGAATTAATATTCTTCGCGTAGTCTGCATAAGGAATCACAAGCTGCCGGAATCGAGCATGTCCTTGCGGGTGGAGGTTGTTTAAACGTAGTTGAAAGGGAACTAGGCATAGGCAAAAATCAGACGTATAGGCCTCTTTAGAAGCATGTAGGTAGATTTTGTTTACAATATTAATACGATTGTTAAGGTAGCCAAGAAGTTCGAACCAGGTCTATACAGTAGCCCATGTAATCAAGACGCTAATGGCGGACGCCGCGACTCAGAGGAATTGGACATTCCGTGGGTACAGAAAGACGAAGAAACAAAGCCTTACAAGCAGTGCAAAGGGGAAAAGTACCTCTCTCTGCACTCCAATGCATGACCGATCCGCCTGTGTGGGCATGTGCCATTTTAAGAGGATAGCAACAAGAACAAAGTAGCTTGTAAAGATCATGCAATTGCACCTTTGTTGAAGGACTGTGAGGATAGAATACAGGGAACCACACTCAACGAGCTTTCAAATGCACATTTTTGGCGTTTGATATTTGAAACTACATTGCCGATTTAAAAATATTAAAAACTGGGCTCATCTTCGGTGTTTACGGCCTTAAATTGCGTAACGTAATACTGGCCATCAAAATCAAATCAAAAAGTTGATCAGTTAACTTTAGCTAGTTGATCGAATAATCACTACACTTCTTTACAGACATAATGTCCGCCTCGATGTGCAATCCACTTGCCGAGGCCAAACTGAAGTATCTATCGTAGGTTTTAAAATAAATTTGTAAACATCATAAAAATAACCTGATGTAGCAACTGTATCTTACCGGAACTTATTTATATGGCCGCAACGTAGAGATAACGAAACGGGTCAAACCTGAATTCAGGACAGAGCAGCGACCTATGCAAAGTAAAACGATAAGTCTCGTGTTAAGAGACAGGAAGAGAGCAGAGTGGGCCGGGAAAAAACGCATGTTAATGATATCTCGGTCGATATCAAGAAGAAGAAATGGGCTTGGGCAGGGCATGTAATGCGAAGGCAAATAATAGATGGTACTTAACGGTAACGGAGTGGATTGCAAGAGAAGGCAAGCGTAGCAGAAGAAAGCAGAAAGTCAGGAGACTGGGTCATAATAGGAAGGTTTCGGCAATAAAGAGGCCACAGCCGGCATAGCACAACATTAATTGGAGAGATCCGGCAGCTACATTCGCCCTGCTGTGTGCATAATTAGGCAGATGATGCTTAATTCTTGACCTGCTTAAATCATTACACTGGTACAAAAGGTCAAGACAGCGGAAGAAAAAAGAGGGGCTCGATATGATATACGTAACTGCTCAATAGTTAAAGAGGGCCTAAGAGGGTTCTGCATAGGCTACACAAGAGGGTTCTCGCAAAGCTTCAGCCCTCACTGTTCGATCACGTTCGTATGTAGCACTGGCGGTAATTCAGGATGTGCTACGTCCGCCCCTATGGACGAGGGGGGCGCTGGTGAATACTATCAAGGTTAGCTTACACTACCCATAAATACCCCTTAAAGGAGAAAATTGGAAAGCTGTCGCCGTAGCTCGGTTGGTAGAGTACCGGACGCGAAATTCAGAGGTCGTGGATTAAGATCCCTCCGGCAGCTTGTGGGAGCTTTTTTCTGCTTTCTAATCAATTATATTTAAAACAATAACCGAACTATCATCCCATTGATGAACAACGCCAATTAAAATCATAATAAAAAACATCCCTTATGCTCCTTGATTTTGGTGACTTTGCTTCCGCCATGCAATGATAAGCAAGGCACGCAGACTTCTGGTAGTGGCGAAGCATCAATCACACTTTCCCTGGCGTGGTCACATTATAACTGCCTATGACGTGCAAACTTGTCAAGTATTTTTGACATAGATCACGAATATATGCGACGCTTTCCATGGTATTTTCGCGTATGGGCGGTACGTACACATCACCCTGGCGTGCTGCCATTCTCGTCAAAAAATAATATGGAATACCTTCAATGTTCTGAGTGTTCATTTAGAATGTGTCTGTGTTGTGTTCATTTCTCAAAATAGGCGAATGAGGAAATTATATGGCATATGCGGTGCCGAAGGAGCCCGAAAGCGGCCTGTGTTTGACTCCCGCTCCAAAGAAAAAGTTTGTTTTGGGGCTTTCTTGCTTTGTATAACTGAGAAGTGTTGTACCTTTCGAGCGGACTGAGACACACGGAAACGAAAACATGCAATGAAGATGTGTAATGTGGACCTGCGTTAAAAAATGAATGTTCATTTTCTCACCTTTTGCCACGGCTCAACGTGATTGACAAGCGCGGTGTGTCGCAAGGAAAACGCACGCTCTGCGCACTAATCTTTCTTCCCTCAGTAAAGCCTCCTCTCTCAGTGCCCTGCATCTCAGCAAGTGTGCACCGTGTTCTTAAGGTAACTTGTCAGATATAAAATTCCACAGTGGAATAAAAAAAATGTTAACCACTGCAACGCAAAAATTGTAAGCTTTACCTGTGGAGAACATTGATTTTTAATCAAAAAATCGTGCACGTCATTTCTCCTTTTTTAAGTAACAAATTTAGGAACCGCACCAGAGAAGTGGAATAAATACAAAAGGAACCTGCTAAATGCTTAATGCACATAGACGGGCCTCTAATTATCATGTTTTCCTGCATTAGTGGAAGTTAGGTTTTCTTATTACACTTCCAAAGGTCTGTAGTTGCTATATTTTAGCACGCGAGTTTATTGTCAACAAGCCAGTGAAGTTTCCAATCCTTGGATAATACTGCGAGCATGATGGGTTTAGGCAGTGGTTGCTTGGAAGCCAGCGCTCGTGAGGTTTCCGCTAATTATCTTTCCAATAACATCGCGGCTTAAAATCGAAGAATGTGTGTGAATTTGAGCAGACTTTACGGCTGGATTGAGGACCGCATTTCAATATTCCTTGAAGAAAGCGATTCTCCCTCTAAATCGACAGTAAGCAGTAAACAAATTTCTCCATTCCTGTTTCGATAATAAGTGACACACATGCTGCAAATATCGCAAATGATGCGATGTTACTGAGCGTTCTTGAATTTCTTTCAAAGAATGTAGAAGTCACATGACGTTTGCCTCAAAATGTTTCCTCCGGGATTGTTCTGCACTTCCCATCTCAATGCTGCTCTAGTGGCTCCAAATGATTTTAAAATTCACTCGCACGCCATTAAAGTACTTTTGCGTAGTTGCCTAATAATATATAACACGCGAGTTACGAAAACTACCAGGATGTTGTTCACAAGCGAACCGCCCATGTGGGCGGTTGTGAAGATATGTGAGGTCTCGCCAGGTGTTCAGCATTACAAATTGTTCCTTAATGCGAATACATATTCAAGCTTACAGCAGGCTCTGCTTAAATGAGCTTGCTTGATTAAAATAGTCGGTTTGCTCGAAAATACGCGTTAGACTCATGAACATGTACAATTCAGGCTATGCATATGTGCAACATATAATCAGTCCACTTCTAGCTTCAATTACCGATAGCTGAGTTCAATCTCTGTACACATTTTCTTAGTACCGCTGACTAGAACTGAGCTCAACGCTGATGTTGATTAATTTGTTGCAGGCGAGGTCTGCAAAACGGGCTAAAGGCGCCAGCACCAATGAACTTCGATCTCCAATCGAGTGAAAATCGGAGGTGTCCTTACACTGAACAGTGGAAGGGAATCTTGAGAAATGCGCCCCAGCAAAGAGCAGTGGAGAGATACGATCTGGCGTCAGGTGAGCCCCGCTGAGGATCGCGTTATAGTGATAGAGATCTTCGAAAGCCACGAATGCTCGCCCAGAACGGGACCGTCGCTAGGCACTTTCGGAATTCTATGGAAACTGGCACTATGCACGTTTTTTGGGTTTATGCATTTTCCGTTCGGCCTTCAAAGTAGTAGCATTACCTTGACGTCAATAAGTTTACCCAAGAGGAGCTAAAGTAGGCAAGCTACGATGCACAAGGCTGTTCGACTGGAAGTCGTCGAACTGCAGCCGACAACGTCACCAAAAATATATGGCTCTGCTGAGCTATAGTATCGTGTTTTATGATTTGGAGGGAAAGGGAGTGGTACTCGCATCATTTTGACTGCGTTCAAGGTATTCTTCAAAACTGACACAAAGCAAAAAATAGGCATGAGTACCACTCCTAGCAGGCGAGGTATATAAGAAACCCCGTGCCAAAGCACCATCACTCCAGTCAGCCTCCTTGGAAGAAACCAACTCACCAACCAAGCAAAAATGATCGCTGTAAGTGTGCTTCCAAACTTCAATCTAAATAAGGCGTCAATCAACCCTAATCAGTCCTTAGCTGCAGTTTGCACCTCATTTTACAATATCATACCCACAGGCTCTTTACGCGTGCACATAATACATCGGACAAACCCAGTAAATCTAGAGATCTGTACACTACGTCTTCTTGCGCCGTTTACTGACTGCGGCGGATCAACTATAATGGAGGCCGTCTATACACAACAAATTAAGTACAAACCAATTTTCTCTCTTTCCTTATAACAAAACACACTTCACTCCGGTGATACTAGCTACACTTCACAACGGTACAAGCAACTCATCGCCTCTGACATTTTCGCGAAGGACGCTTATACAACTGATCGGCGGCGAAGAAGTCAGGTTTCATTTCGTTTTTCAAATTTTGCGATGAATTCGGTTAGGAACAAATCAGTTATTATTCCAATGCAAATTTTTCACTCACAACTGTTGGCCCAACGGCAGGCTTTGAAACAAGCAAAGAGGACACATTCATTCTCCAGTGTTTCTGCCACTAGCTTCTCAAATCCGGCGAAAAAGCACGCATTTCAGCAGTAAAGAACGTAAACACAATACGCCTCCTTTCTGGGGGTTAAGCGAATTTTCAAATCTTAGAACCTGGGCATATGATAAGTTTTATAATTATACACAATGCGTTTATAGTAAAAAGCATATTTTAACCTTTCTGTGGCTCAGCTTTTGCCGCGAGGCAATTAAACTCGATGTTGTCTACAAAACGTCCCGAGTGTTTTGCGAAAACTACTCATTTAATCAGGCAAAAACAATGAGTTACAAAACACTGCCGTCTCTAGAGTAAATTGCTGAAGCAGTCAGCATTCTTCTCCCCTCTAAGCTGTGATATCAGAAGAACCTGAGTTCCTCCTTTGATAGAAAATGTTATGTAAGGCAAGTGATTTTTAACAACTGTATTGCGCTGTGCAATGCATTTTTATTCTGAACATTTATGTCATGCTGTTCCTTTTTCCCACCACTGGCCGTCTGTAACGACTTTGGTCCCCAGCCTCCCCTCTTCACTACCAACCTATTACATAAACTCTTTCTTCTAACCCTTATGCCAAACAACGTAGCGAAACCATCAATCCTACACTAACTGAATTGCTACAAACCATTTCAGCTCAACGCCTGCCTCCTACTGGCCTTGGCCAGCAGCGCCTTCGGCGGATTCGTGTCCACCTACGGTGTTCCAGTGGCCGGCTACCACGCAGTACCTGCTGTCTCCAGAGTGTACGCCGCGGCGCCGGCTGTGTCCACCGCATTCCACCACGCACCGGCAGTGTCCAAGGCCACCCGGGTGACCAGCTTCCAGACGGTCCAGCCTGGAGTCCCACACACTGTTGCCAGGGTGTCCACTTACACTCCCGCTGCCGCCGCCGTGCACACCGTCCACGCCTCGGCGCCTGCCGCTGTTGTTGGCGCTGTACACCACGTTCCAGCTTACTCCTACGGCTACCTCCCAGCTCGCTACAGCTACAGTCACCGCTACGACGCCCACCCGCTGCGCTACCGCTACGGGTACGGCCTCACCCCGTACGGCCTCAACTATGGCTACGGACTGGACACCTATGGCTATGTTGCTCCTTTCAAGAAGTGTAAGTGTGCTGCTTTTATTATTGAGCAGGTGCGCTATATTTTAAACCCTGCCAAGAAATACAGAGGAATGAGTTTAATCAACTCACTTCATTTTTTTATCCTAAAATTTTTCCGGGGAGCTTTCTGCTTTCTTGACTGCAACCACAACAGGAAAGACAGTGGAAAAGGAGTGAATTTTTTTATTTGAAGTCCTAATACGCCGACAACTGATCTCATTTCCAAGCTCTGTATTACTTCCCACTGTTCACAATTTTTAGATTGCTGCATGGGATATATTTTGGCTGAAATATCGTGGACATTCATTATCACAATGAATTCTGAAATTATTCGTGATCCTAGTTGCTCGCAGAAAAGCAAGAATTTATAATTTTGAAATTTTTCAGGAATTGTGCCTGCAGTTGCTCCACGACAGCCAGTTTGGCCACGCCAGCTGAAATACCCGAACACCACTTCCCGTTAGAGCTTGGACATCGCTTCTGCAAGATCATCAACAATCAGATGGATGTCCACAAAGAAAATAAACATTTTTCATATAAACGAAACTTCTGATTTTTAGCCAGCTACACTCAATTAAGTTTCTCGGTGCAGGCACCCAGAAGCGACCTTAAGCGTGGCATTGAAGTTTAAGCATGCAGCTTCCTATTTAACAAATACGGAATTCTCAACTTTCAACACGATTCACGCTGAGGTAACGACTACGGAGGAAACAACAGAAACTACCGGACAGGCGAGAAATTTCGAATTGTTATCATGAAACTTTGTTCTAGGCGAGCTTAAATACTGCGTTGTGGAAGAATGGAGGGTATATGACAAGCCCGAAGCAAAAAAAATTAACACTTCATGTCTGAACGAGTTGAGAAGAAAAAAGGGATTGGGCTAAGTAAAAAGTGCAACACAACAAAAACATTAATAATGTTACGAATCCAAAATGTAACATGCAAAGAGGGCTCTAACATAAATGAATTTTTAGGGTAAAAAAACATGTATAAACCGTAAAATACGCGCGTAAAGTAGTCAAGGTGAACAAAAATAAGGAGGATGCTTAAGCTCCGCCTTAACAGTAGACACGATAGCGCCTTCTCCTCCCTTTTTCTCTTTTTGTAGCGACAGCTACTTCGAACCTTCAGCGTGGCGGCGCTGCAACGTGGTCACGTGGTTGATCACGTGGTGCGTGGATGGTCACGTGGTAAGGAGCAGCTGCCGGCGGCGTGGCGCGCTGGCGAAACTGAGGGGGGGGGGGGTGGTTGGAGAAAGGGGAAAGGGGGAGGTAGTGAATCACGTCCAGGGACGACGATGAAGAAGGAACGCCCAGCGAAACAGAGCGGCGAAAGACTGACTTTGCAATTCGACTGAGCGAGTTCCACTCGGCCAGCTGTAGCTCTCGCGTCACTACAGGTTTAACCAGAGCTAAGCCACAGCCAATTTTTTATTCCTTTTCTGTCTGATTTCTCACCGATTAACAATCCATTATCACAATTAACGATCACAGTACGGTTTAGCACCAGAATCTTGGTTACACAGCACGCTGATACAAAGTTAGCCGTTTTTGTGGTCTATGTCCTAGTGACTTGGAAGGGCCGCACGGCTTATCTCAAGCCCCAGTCATTATACGCACCCTTATGCCCGCTCCTTCCTTGCTAAACAACCGTTTAAAGTGTCGTATTTGAATATTTGAGGTATTTTATGAACAAAGGCATTGCTACCACCCGTTTTTCAGCCATTCAGAGCTTTTTCAGTTTTTCGTGTGATTTTTCTTAGATGATTGTTGAAACGCTCGAAGTTCTGCCTACAGACAATCAAGTCATTCAATTCGTTCTGCTCACAAGGAAAACTTAGGCGATGGACTGCACGCCGAAATATATTCTGCGAATAATTTTAGGATCGTGCGTCAGTGCTCACGCTCTTAACTGCCAGCAGTACGCGAGCCTACACTCATGATTGCGCAGGCTGTCACTCAGAGACGCGGGCAGACCCAGACAGAAGCCAGCTGAATTGTAGCCGTACGCGTGTGCTAATCTCAACTTCTGCTCTGCAAAAATGCAGATCATGGCAGCAGCCCGTACAGGCGCTGAAAAAAATATTCTCAAGCTTGTAATTTTTTTTTAACCATAATTTCCTTCTTTATTTGAGCGAGATAAACCTATTACAGAAATAAAAAGCTAATGCGTGTAGGTACACCGCTCGAGGTTGACAAAAAAATGACCTTTCTATACTTTTGTTTTCCTGATTATAATTCAAATGTAAAAAACTTACAATTTCAAATATTTAATTAAAAACACAAACACATGTATGTTTAAAGTTTTCTCAAAACCTACATGCAGTGAAACATGTATTTCATGCTCAATTCTTATGTAACATAAACTAAAGAGGTGAACGTAGTGAAAAAATCAAGACCAGTCGTTTCTGCGTGATATAATGTCAGAAACGATGTGACACTTTATGAAAAGCTGCATTTATTCCGCTTACTCACAGAACGCATGCACCAGGAAGAAATTTTATGCGGGTTGTTTAAATTGTAAAGGCAGCAGTCTCTATCCTTACGCCTCCTTCTTGTCATGTAAGTACCCATGTAATGCGCTTTGCTTCAAACTGACGTCAAATAAAGTGAGAAAGTAAGCAAAATACTCAATGTCAGCTGACACACTGAATTAGAAATACATGTTAGAATGCAGTCTCGGGTGGACTACGCACACTTCAGACATGCCGTTAATTATTGGTTTGGTTTCGTTTATAGGGGTTTAACGTCCCAAAGCAACTCAGGCTATGAGAGACGCCGTAGTGAAGGCCTCCGGAAATTTCGACCACCTGGGGTTCTTTCACGTGCACTGACATCGCACAGTACACGGGCCTCTAGAATTTCGCCTTCATCGAAATTCGACCGCCGCCGCCGGGATCGAACCCGCGTCTTTCGGGCCAGCAGCCGAGCGCCATAACCACTCAGCCACCGCGGCGGCCCTGTATTTAATGAATTCATTTCGAAAATCTGTATGACAGTGACGTTCATAAAGGATTTTCTAACTTCTTAACTACTATTTCCGATCCGATTACCGGGTCAACATAGGAGTATTCGTGGCGCAACTACAAGCAAGCCATATGTCCTTGGATAATTGAGCAAATACTCGCGGAGTTTAAAGAAAAAAGGATTCATTCTACAAAAAACTCCAAAGCAAGAGAAAAAAACGTTTACTATTTAGGACTGCTTAAGTACTGCAGAAATAAATGCGTAGCACTAATGACAAAATCAAAGAAAGGAAATTATACTAATTTCGTTAATCGCCAAGGAAAGGATACTAAGCAAGTATGCAGGATTGAAAGGGAAGAAGAGCCGTAAAAAAAAAGAGCTCGTTCCTGACTACTTGTCAATAGAGACTGCTAGCTAGTTTAATCTATTCTTCACAACCTAAGGTCAGAACAAAGCGCAACCTCCTTTGTTAGCACCAGTGAAATTGGACATACTTCGAATTTTTAATTTTGAATTCAATTTTTTTTACCGCTACTAGCGATGAAGTTAAAGTAATATTAGCTAACATGACCACGAACAAAGCGGCAGGGCCAGATGGCATACAGGTCAAGATACTCAAGGACAACATTGATTCGCTTTGTGTTCCATTATGCAGAATATTCAGTCACGGGACTGACTCTAGCTTATACCTCGATACTTAAAAAAGCGCAAAAACTCATACAATATAAAAAACTGGTGATCCTAATAAACCGTCTAGCTGCAGCTCAATGTCTGTCATCAATATGCTTTTTGAAAAATTAATTGCCGCTCAACTAAAAACGTTTCGTGATGCTATTAATATTATTTGTCCTCAGCAGCATGGCTTTGTCTCTAACAGCTCGACGTCTACGGCTGTATTTACTCTTTCAAAATTAATTTTACCTGCTCTTCAAAACCATAGCGTTGCTATAAGCGTATTTATAGAGATAAAAAGTTTTCGACACTGTTTCGCAGTTGATTCATTTAAAGTAACTGGAAACATACGGCGTATACAGCTCGACCCTTATGTTTTTTAAAAGTTGCATATCATTACGACAGCAGCAAGTGGTCTTTAAGCAGTTCAAGTCCACGCTCCAAAATATTATATGTGGTGTACCACAAGGATCAGTTCTGGGACCTCTTTTATTTTCACTCTTTATTAATTACCTCCGGAATGCACTACAGTGGTATCAGATTTTGATGCTTGCGGATGACACTGCATGTTTCTTTACCAGCAACTCGCTTCAGGCATGTGTTATAAAATGAAAAATGCAAATAGAAAATGGTATAGAAAATGAACTCGATCGATATTCCCTTTGCACTGTGTGGCAGCAGTCATTCCTAAAGGTCATTCAGCTGGCCTAGTTTCATGATTGTCACCTTCGCAGCTGCTTCCGTCCACTTAACCCACTGGACCGCTAGAGCGTCTGACTGATTTTGGTCATGACCGTTACTCTCTTCCGCTATGTACCTTTCTGGATTCCTTGACGGAGGAAGTAGTAGTTTGCGTCAAAATGCTCATCTCCGAAGATATATTTTTCGGGTACGGCGAGTAGAAAGCTTTAATTAGGGTTGTTAAGAATTTGATCATCTGGTTATTGGATTTCCCAAGCTGCATGGTGGTGACTATACGGCCAGTGGCATTCAACCACCGGTTTCATTTTTACGCCTATTTTCCGGTTAGTTCACTGTAGTGGCCTCCCCTGCGATGTGTACTACCGATTTCCAAGTAAAGTCATTTCAACCACAGTCCACCTCACGCAATGATTTAACGACGGTACTGCCACGATGGTACTGTCCCTAATACTGTCTAAAATGCTTGCAGATAGTGCCGGGATGTCAAAGGGTGTTAACTCAGGCAATGCTGTCGTCTTTTAGTGTTAGCAGTGTGTCTAAAATGGTAATACAAAGATTTGCATTTTAAGGAAGTCGTTGTTTAGTGCACGCTCCCAGGTGACGTGATAAAGGGACATGTTAGCATTTTGGCTTCGCCCGTGGCGACACTTGTTCAGACGTTCTTCCTTCCCTTGTTTCTGGAAAACAGTGCCTATAGCTGGACAACAGATCTCAGCGAGTAATTCGGTAAAAGACTCGTTCGTCATCTAGCTCCTGTCGCAAACCAAGTCTCAGACTTTTTCAAACAGAGCCCGCGACAGGCATCACTGTCAGCAGCCAGTCTGTGGAAGTGCGTGGCGCTAGCAGCCTCGGGTTTGTTTTCTAAGCCTACTAAAGCCTACTATCACCATAAAAAGAAAACGAAAAAGCGCGCAAGACTTCAGAAATTGGGCGCCACAGAGATGATATGAGCCGCTCAAAGTAAAACGTGCCGGTGTTTAATAAAACACATGTACCTTTTTCATTTTCCTTGCGGCTTTTAAAAAATGAGCTGGCGTAGAGAAATTACCAGTTTTATTTACGATATCGTTTTTTTATGGCAGGAAGGGTAGTCAGGGAAAACGCTAGAGAAATCAGAGGTACCTGCTCGTGTTATTGGTTCGAAAACCTGGATGTTGTTAGTAAGGGCGGAAAAACATCTGGCTCATTGAATTATGTTAAAGAGGACTTCGCATCGCAGAAAATCACAAAAACAAAGGAATTTGTATTTTCTTCTTGATTTTATACCCGCCCTGCTGCATCAGTTGGAATTTCGTGTAAATAAATTTCCGAAAAAAAATTTTTGTGAACAAGACTCCGATTCTGATTGCATGGTGCCGCTCGGTAATTGACCTTCTAGATATGCCCTGCGTTCGAATCAACGGATGATCACCATAGGCATCACTGATGTATTTAATAAACAAAAATGTCCGCTGAATATGCCACACTTAACGACCCACTAGGTTGGTTCCAGTGCAGGACTTGTGGAATGCACCTCAGTTATTTCCTGCTTGCCCTGTCCTCCACCCGGTGCGGGCTCCTCATCTCATAAACTTCCTTATCTCTTATCCCCGACTTACCCATCCTTCCACCTCTCCTCTCCACAACTTACACCCCTCTTTTCCGAGCCGAAGGCACGTGCTAGTTGATGAGGCTACATTATATATATTATACAATTATACATATTTACAATCATACATATTTAATTTATGAACTTTTACTGTCAGACAGCGTGGAGGTGGATAAATATGTGGCAATTTTCATGCTTTCGTGGCTATTTTATGACGACAACGACGATGCAGACGCTGTGGAACGCCGCTAGGTTTGGAGGATTTTTTTCTGGAACGAGACCCTGGGATGCAGTATCGATCACGAATTGTGCGCTTGTCCTTCGTCTAGGTTAAGTGGCCAACAAGCACGACTGGTGAAGTGCGGTGGAATGTGGCGGAAACATCAGCGATGAACTCAATGATGCACTTGTGCGAAGCCTCGGTAGATACGTGTATGCACTGAAACGAGGACGATGACGCATTCAAGTTTGCGTGCACACAAGTGCACGTGTTGCAAGCTTTGTTTAAGAAATATACTGGTCGGGATGGCGAAGGAGGTGCCTGATGGCTGCTTACGCGGCATGGCCTGCGCGGTGGTTCTGTGGTTATGGTGTTCGGCTGCTGACCCGAAAGACGCGGGCGCAAACCTGGCCAGTGCGGCCGCATTTCGAAGGAGCCGAAATGTTTGCGGC
This sequence comes from Amblyomma americanum, assembly GCF_052857255.1. NCBI lineage: Eukaryota > Metazoa > Arthropoda > Arachnida > Ixodida > Ixodidae > Amblyomma > Amblyomma americanum. The sequence continues at coordinate 74,241,245 of NC_135498.1, forward strand.
CCGTCTACTGTGTGAGGTGAGTGGACGTTAAGGAACCCCAGGGGGTCGGGATTATCCGAAGCCTCCCACTCCGACGCCTCTCATAGCCTGAGTCGCTTTGGGACGAAATGCGACCGCCGCGGCTGGGATCGAACCCTTGTCTTTCCGGTCAGCAGCCGAGCTACGCAACCACTGAATCACCGCGGCGGCCGCAAAAAAAAATGTTCAAATATGCAACTGTGTTAGCAGCCAAATATGTGGGCTCCTCCTAAAATTTATATTTTGTGCTGCACACTATCCGGACGCATAGTGCCTGTTTATTTGATGTAGCCCTCAAAATTAAAATTAAATGTCCTCATGTAAAGTGTCCTTCACCAGCTAATTAAAACATGCATCAAAGACGGCCTTGTGCCCAAGCGTAACCACACGGTGTATTTTTTGACATAAATTCGGTGATGTCTCTAAGTAGTAGAAATGCAATAAAGGGCCTATATTAAAGGCACTCTAGTTCGCTAAGCCAGTAAGCCTCCGTGTTTGCTCAGCGGCCAGTTGCAAATGCCGAAACTTTTCCTGCACTTCTTTAGTAGCTCGTTTAAAGAGCTCATAAACTGATGAGTGCCTGAGAATTCAAGAAAAGTATTCTGGCTAAGCGATCAGCCGAGATAGGGCGCCTTGGATGCATGCGGCTAAGGACTGCATTCTGGAGATAGCCATCTTCTAAATTCGCAAACGCTCACTCAAAACACGAGGTTCGATGTACCGTCTCGGCACCCAAACGAAATTAGAAAATATGCCGCTTTCGTACTGTTCGCCCATTTCTTATCAGTCTGCAGATTTGTTTCTCATTTCTTCATCACTCCGTTTTGCGAGAAGGGCATGGAGCACGCATGGTATGACTAACAGAAGCTCCCGCAAAGGCAGTTCTGCTTAGAACTACTGAGCTATTAAAAATAAAATCTGCCGCTCTATATCGCGGCCTCCCGTGACGCGTTAGGAGAAGAGCACAGAACACTAGTTCTCACCTTGGACGCCTTCAGAAGGTCAGGTACGAGATAGTTGTTTCTTCTTAGTTTTAGTTATCGCTAGAAAGGAGGCATTCGTGGCCGTTCAGACTCTAGGTGGTGGTGAGCTATATAAGAAAGCTCCCGAGTCGACGGCTTCATTCGACTGCGCCACCTCATCCAACCAGCTCATCCAGCAAAAAAGATGATTGCTGTAAGTACATTTTTATGTCACTGGCAAGCATGAGTTCAATTCGTGGTTCATTTCACACTAATTTATGATTTTGTTATTCCTATGCAGAAATCAGCACGCTAAATAGGCACATCTTCTTCACACCTATTGTGATTTGAACATTTCGTAAGTGGGGAAAAGTCTTAAAAGTAGTGCTTCTTTATTACTGAAATCAAGCTATTCCTGCAAGAACTCGGATGTTCAAGTCTACACTACGACAAGTTAAATTTCCTTATTAGTGCATTACGGATTGAGGAGAAGGCTTAAAAAGCCCTCATGCTGTCCAATATCCACGACAGCCACTTCTCGAATGGGACGCTCATTTCGCCCATTTTCTGACTAATTTGGCGTACTCTGTATCTACACAGGCGGATCACAGCTATGCAATCTTGCACTGCCACACATACATGGGAAGGAGATAAGTGTTATTGGTCTACCTTGTTGGTTATTTGCTATTATCGCAAGCGTTTGACTAGCGCCACTTGACGTTCTGCTATCGTTTTCGACCGCCGTTTGCGTTAAAACTTTTTTGTTTGTTTTCGTGCTTTCCTCAGCCACATGTAAGCGCATCTATAAAAAGCAAAAATTATCCAGGGAATATTATCACTTTTATTCATTTCTTGCATTTATTTTCTCTTTGTAGTTCTTAAAAGGCAAAGTGAACAAAAAAATCCCATAGACATTACCTGAAATTCTGTGCAGCTCCACGCTTGCCTCCTGCTGGCCTTGGCCAGCAGCGCCTTCGGCGGGTTCGTGTCCACCTACGGTGTTCCAGTGGCCGGCTACCACGCAGTGCCAGCTGTCTCTGGAGTGTATGCCGCGGCACCGGCTGTGTCCACCGCATTCCACCATGCACCGGCAGTGTCCAAGGCCACCCGGGTGACCAGCTTCCAGACGGTCCATCCTGGGGTCCCACACACAGTTGCCAGGGTGTCCACTTACACTCCCGCTGCCGCCGCCGTGCATACCGTCCACGCCTCGGCGCCTGCCGCTGTGGTTGGCGCTGTCCACCACGTTCCAGCTTACTCCTACGGCTACCTCCCCGCCCGCTACAGCTACAGTCACCGCTACGACGCCCACCCGCTGCGCTACCGCTACGGGTACGGCCTCACCCCGTACGGTCTCAACTACGGCTACGGACTGGACACCTATGGTTATTCCTCTGTCTTCAAGAAATGTGAGTTTGCTTTTGTGTGGTCCTCCTGCAGTCACTTTCCCGACGTTTTGTACTTGTAGCAGAACGAGTCGTGTGTGCAAAAACAATAAATATTTCAAAAGGTTACCGCCACTCACAGGTCGCATTATAGGTAGAACTAAAGGCGGTATACGAATAAGCTTTACAAGAACTTACGAGGTTTATACTCTCTTGGAAATCCGAAAGCTCCGAGAACTCGGCCTGATTTGCACGAGGATCATTGCTTCCCCGCTGGCAATTTGCAGCTTATGAACTTCACTGCCTTGTGTTCTAACTGTCGTATCTTATTTTGTCATGATAATATATCATTTTATTTTTCTTGTGCATTTTACAGGAATGACGTCCCCATCGACTACAAAGCTGTTTTTTCACGCCGCCACCGAAAATCCGCATCTATAGATATTGCCAGATGCTGGATGACAATGATGGAAGACATGCAGCCACGGCAATATAATCTATTAATAAAATAGTCCCTAGCAAACTTGTTGTCACCTTTCTTCTTTTTTAACGGCTGTAGATAATGGAGCGTATATTCAGGGCGCTGAAGAGGCAGTTGCTTCAGCCTTCAATTCCGGAAAGGTGCGGAATGCCCACAGCTCGCCATCTAATACAGCAGTAATGAACAGTTAATTCTTAAAGAAGAATGGTACAGCAACGTAGGTGACTGCAAACATGAAGTGAGAGGCGTGATTATAATAGAAAACTTGACTTTCCATGTTTCCGCCTGCACAGTTATAAAAGACACGGCCTTCAAAACAGAGAGAGTGAAAATGCAGAATTCTTGAAAATAAATAACTATTATCATGGCTGGACTACATACTGAAAACTGTGCAACCATACATTACAAACATGTTAAGGCAGCGTTGTTAATTCTGTAGTTTGCGCGAAGTCCCTAACTTTTGCTCCTCGATGCGTTGCCTTCCGTTCCCAGTCGAAACATTTTCGCGAATAATTTGCGCTCTCTAGGCTTTTAATTAATGCATTCAAATTCAAATATAATGCAGCTACGCAATTCACAGATTCAACTAACCCGTGAACTAAAAACTACATGATTACCTCTGTAATTCGCTATGAAAAGGAGTAAGCAAAATGCGCCTACGCATATCAGGCAGGCGACTTCATTTTCTGTCTGTGCGAGTGTGCTAACGTTCAGCTTGCTAAAGCAGCGGTCTCTAATCTCTGCTCTGCGATAACAGCGCATAATGATGCGGTTCGGTTCTGAGAAAGTGTTGACAGTTCTGCCAGTGCAGGTTATTTATGTGAGGTATACCTGTAATATTTCCAAATGTGTTTCTGACAGATAAAGATAGATTTTCCATCAAAGTAATACCAAGGGTGGCGGTCGTTGGAAAGCAGGTGAATAGTATTTAGTAGGTCAGTAAACTAATAGGTAATTACCTTTACTAATAGACATAGGCGCCTTTTTTCTAATTAGACATTAGTAGCCGGGAAACCAGTAGCAGCCATATTTGTTTTTACAGTTTTGCAAACCGACCAGTGGCTAATGAAACACGCAGCGCCGCAATTAATTTTTGGGCATCCCTGCTCTGCAGACAGAAACTTCCCGGCTGTGGAGCGCACGCAGCGAAGCCCACTGGCATACGTCACTCAGGCAGCATCTCTCACGTGACCTGCGCCGTCCCACAGCAGTGCTCTTCTCGCTGCTCCAGTGGGACAGAGAAGGCCGCGTGAAACGTGATCTGGTAGCTGTCGCTGTCAATAGTTCACTTCAGAAAAGAGCAATGGGTGTTGATCATCGTTTTTTTTTTCATTTCTGTGCAACAGTTCAAAAGCAGGCTATTTGTGCTCGTATGCGGAAACCGGCATCAAAGTAGACTTAAGTAGCACCAAGTCAGCTCAAGATACGCTGCATCTTAAACAAAACACTTGCAGCAAACTGTTTTACAGCGGCAGCTGTAAACCGTGGAATCTACTGTGACAGCCATAAGACTTTATTTACTTAGTCAATTTATTAACTTCCGCTTAACTGAATTGATTTTAGTTTAGACTGATTTACTGCCCTATGTTTATTTCAACTCTGACAGGTGGCCGCCTGCCAGTACCAGGGGGCAAAGCGCAAAGGAAGAAATCCCCCTTGTCAGGCTTAGAGGAGAGAAGGTTGAGGACAAGTGCGAGAGGGGATAAAGGAAGAGTTAACTGGTGTCCCGGTATGGTTTCGATGATTCGCCTTACCACCGCTAGGCTTACTTTTACGGCTGACAATGTATATTCCACAACCAAATGGAGGACGAAATGGCTGAATCAAAGCTGTAACAGGTTTCACTGATTAATGCGCTAAGCCGGCAAGCTTAGTTCCACAAATTTTTTACACTGCTAACAAACCAAAGATATGCAAAGCCGTCATGCATGCAACAGTGAAGAGCCCACGGTTCATGTTGGCAAGGCCATCAACGAGGGTAAGCTTTCTGCTCTTTGTGATTCAGTTCCAGGAATGCCCTTCCCGGCATAATGAGCAGTGGCTTGCGCTTGACCATTAAATATACCTCCCGACGACTCAGTAAAGAGTAGGTTGGAGGAAATAGCATCGATTAATATCTTTTTTGCGCTTCCACTTTCCATAGGGTCTAAACAAGTATTTGGGCTCCCGAGTACATGCAGATCCATAAAGCAGGTCGCAGAATCAAACGCGCCAGCAAGCCCGTGGCTCGCGGAGCGTGTCCGAGGAGGGATTTTGTCGCCTATCAGCGGCGCCGCCTGGCACACGACGTGGTATTTTTTTTTTTGTTAGACCGAGAACACTACTTCACGAGGTCAAACCGTCTCTCCGGTTTCTATACAGCATGACCTTGAGGTTGAACTTAGACTAACCATAAATAAATTACTTAATTAAACATTACCGCGACTGGGATTCAAGCCTGTGGTGGCGCGAACAGATCAGCTTCGCTGGACACTCCCCGATAGCAGCCGATAACACCTCGCGTTGTTGTTGTTGTTGTTGGCCTCAAAAAATGACACATACCCACAAGGTAGACTGGCCATAACCTGGACCACTGCAACACACTCTCTCGTGCTGCGCGTTGCACATCGTCTTCATCAACTCATACCACTACAAAAGTGATATTCGGACCTTGATCAATCTGGCGGCAGTGACAGAGACATGCGTTGGAATGGACAAAGCTGTGGCAGAAACATGGCAGTATAGGAAAACACACTGACACCGACAACATTGCTGCAGAAATGCGGCACTGGATCATAGGCCACCGGCGTACATTGGATAAATTGGCATTGACGATGAAAAAGTTGAAGACGCGCATAACTGGCTCCTTGGGTCTGTGCACACCTCAGTGATTAGAGAAGGTGCGGTCGTCATATTAAGATTTAAAATGTCAGCAGAACAGTGCATGCGTGAAATAGGCTTAAGTGCAAGCAGTTTAAGTGCAAACCTTCGACAACATGTGATGAAACTGAGCCCTCTGATGAAAACTGCGAAGTGTTGGTAACAAATCGTATGAGTTAACTGCCGGAAAGTTAAAATCGACGAGGAGAACAAGTCAGACGAGCTGCTACTGCGGCTAGTTGTATGATCCTTACCTTTCGCGAAGATTCACACGACGAAGCGCTACGAACTTTATGTTTTGCGCTCTTTATGTATGAGAAGGAAAAAAGAAAATAAAAAATGTCAACTGTATCAACCAACACGTCCTCATTATCATATCTTAAGATCTCTTTATCGTATCTTTACTGACTACTGCTCGCAGCTGTCCCGATGAAGTGTTCCTCAATTTCCTGCATCGAATAATTAATTTCTTCCAAATTTTCCAGCCCTCAGTTAGGTTAGCTGCAAAGGAATAGCGACAACGTTGACCTCGTCACCGAGACATCATCTTCATTGCTTACTTGGCTGCCAGCGTAAAGTGTTCGATACCCTTACCGATCTTGAATGAAACACCAGCGGATAGAGTGAAAAACAAAGCACAAAATTCTGAAGTTTGGTGCTGGCTAATTACTGGCATACTGGCTTGCTAATTTGTTTTTGTATGTATAATGCACGCTGGCGACAAGAGTCCAAGCTAAATATAATCAACTAATGTCCCTTTCTATAAAATGCTAATGACACGCCGTTATCTAAAACCCGCTTAAGGCTCCACTTGAAAACCGCACCATTAATCTGAGAACAGTCGACTGCTGTTGTTAGGTTACATTGGCAAAGTTATTGGTTGCTACGTGAACACATTTGAAGGTGCGTCTGCGCTGTTGGCGTAGAGCCAGTGGACAAAGTATAAAAGGGAGCACAGGCGTCGGGTCTGGCTCGCCAGCGAGTCAATAAACGACAAACCAATAGCTCGCAGATGAAGTTAAAACGTCGAGAACATATAATGTCTGAACCAAGCTTCCGGCACGCTTACACCCAAAAGCGTGCGACCATTTCGAGAGATGCACATTGGCAGGGAGATACGAATAGATAAGAGCCGTCTAGCTCTACGTGCTGCTGTGGATCATGTTTTAGAGATTGTCATCTTTAAATGCCGTTAAAGCTCACCAGAGACAGTATAATTATATATAATTATATTGTCTCTGGTGAGCTTTAACGGCATTTAAAAAGCGAAAAATCAAGCTCGGGCATATAGAGGAAAGGAATTTTATATCTTTTGTGCGGTACTCGTTATTTTCTCCTCCGTCCAAATTTTCTCTTCTCGCGGATCAAATAGGAAGGCCTTGTCTTTCCTTCTTTTTTAAAAATCTCCTTCGCGTGCGGACTCATACCTCACGTAGCCCTGTACGTATCTCAAGTGGCTAACGCGATGCTGCCGAACTACACTATACACATAGCCGCGGGGAGCAAATTCTGTCGACCGATAGCAAAGTTTTAAGTGACATGCAAAAAAAAGAGCGTTAATCTTTATGCACTATCGTGAGCTTGTCCTTGATTTTTTTTTTCTTTCTTCAGAATTCAGAGCGAAACAGTGCTTGCACGTTGAATCAGCCCCAACCTGCTATATAAGACCATCGCAGCGTCCACAACTTCACTATACTCAGCCTCCTTGGAGGAAACCACCTGTACCAGCAGACGAAAATGCGCACTGTAAGTCTACTTTTTCCTTCTGTAAGAAGGTGAGTGTAAAAGACAACAAGATGTGCCTTAATGCGGGCTCCGCTTCACTGCTACATTACTTGAAGAATGGAACTAGGAATCGTGTTCCAGGAGGCTAACGCTAATGGTTCGCATGAAGAGATGCCATCGACACCAAGCGCCCGAAATTTGTTTAAATTAGAAAACAAACTTCGCTAGCAAAGCTTTGCACGTGTCACAAAGAGTTTTTCCGTGGATGCTAAATATTTCGCAAAGCAATATTGCGAACGGTCACCGCACTCTAACACACAATTCATCCACTAGAGCTCCTTCAGCCCCAGATTGCCGCTTCACAGAGAGACTGAATTTTTTTTTTTCAAAATGCAGGCCAATATGGGCTTTTCCATAGCTAACAAAACACACATTTTCAAAAGGTGGTGCGAAGAGGCGAAATCTTGCGTCTCTTATTCCGGAATTTCCCGTCCAAATTGTCAATATGATCCAAAGGGTGCACCTCCGTCCAGTAAATGTAGGTCTCACTCTACGCTTGCTATCCTTCTGTAACATCATTGTTGTATTGCGTCATTTGAACCGTCCCAAAGAAATAGTGTCGAGTTCATTGCACACCAGCTGAGGTGGCTCAATGGTAACCAAGCCTGGTAGCTGAGGACAATGCAGTGGATATGTGTCCTGCTGACGGATGCTCCATTTCTCTGGAGCCGACATGCAAACACGGTCGTGCACTGATATCTCGGTGAAACCAATGGATGACGGATGGTCGATACAGTAATTCGGAGCCCGCCATGATTGCGGCGCCTAAGCCCACCATGCTGAGTTGGTGTTTGAAAGCAGCCAGTCTATTACCCAGCTCCTTGTGCCACAGCAGTAAAAACGCCCCGTAATCCGTTTTATCCGTTTTGTAAGATGTGATTAAAACCGTGCCGCGTGGCGACACATACCCGGGGACAAACCAATGACTATGATTCCCGCCCAGTTTCCCGCCTACCTCCTTCTGGCCCTGGCCAGCGGCGCCTTCGCCGGATTCGTGTCCACCTACGGTGTTCCAGTGGCCGGCTACCACAGAGTGCCAGCTGCCTCTACAGTGTACGCCGCGTCGCCAGTTTTGTCCAGTCCATTCCACATTCCGCCGCCAGTGTCCAGGGCCACCAGGGTGACGAGTTTCCAGACCGTTCAGCCGGGAGTCCCGCACACTCTTTCCAGGGTGTCCACCTACACCCCCGCCACCACCAGCCTCCACACCGTCCACGCATCGGCGCCTGCTGAACTTGTTGGCGCTGTCAACCACGTTCCAGCTTACTCCTACGGGTACATCCCTGCTCGTTACAGCTACAGTCACCGCCACGACGCCCACCCGCTGCGTTACCACTACGGTTACGGCCTCACCCCATACGGTCTCAACTATGGCTACGGATTGGACACCTATGGCTACGTAACTCCACTCAAGAAGTGTAAGTACAAGCTTCAAGAAGTAGCCTTTCTTAATTGCATAAGCTCTGTATGATGGTATAACAGTCCAAAAACGTTCCCTTTTTTTTCTTTCTAGAGGAATTTATGAAACGTTTTGGTGGCCTAAGTGGCTCAGTGCAAGTTAGTGTTGCAAAAAGTGCTTCTGAATAAGTTAGGAACATTTTCGCTGGTTTTTACCCTTCTAGTTGTGAGAATCGCAAGCACTTTCAAAGCTGAAACCAGCAGCAGGCTTTGCTACGAATTCAAATGATCGAGTTCAGGCTTCGCACACATTTTAGAAGTGGCGTGTAGGCTCATAGTGACTATTACGGTATTACCTCATTCGATGTCTATCCGTTTTCAATTGCGTGATGTCACGTTTTGTCTCTTTTTCAGAAATCACGCCCAGAGCGACTCCTATGAAGGCTTCGATGTCGGGGCTATTGAGACACGATAAGAAGAGACAGTATCAATAATTGGGCGTTGACTCTTCAATACTTACAGCGTCGGGGCTAATTACATCGATGAAATAAATATGCTCTTCTCATGTTTACTGCCTGTTGTGAGTCGTTAATATTGCGTTTAAGCTGGACAATGAGCCAACAACCGGTATCTCTCAGGCTCTTTTCCTGAACTGCATTTTAGGTGTTCTGTTAAATTCGGCACATTCGCAAGGGTCACAATTTATAAGCAATAGTGTGCTAGTACTGCTTGCAACTTCCTTTCGTCTCGATTTCGCTTCCTCTTAGATATGTTTTATTATGAAAACCATTTGTTTTTTATTATTTATTTATTATTGGAACCTTCAGGGCCAAAGGCATTTCAGATGGGAGCGGTTACAAATTATACAGAGAACAAAAACAAAAATTCAAAATACAAGCGCCAAGTTCTTCGTTATACAATTGAATAAAAGAAGTAAGCATAGGTTGTAAGCGCATGGTAAGAGAGCAAACAAAGGTAACTAAGGTAAACAAAGGTAATGGGGAAAAACAAGTGCACCTCTTGTGAGCCTTAGTATACAATGTTAGCTAACCTGTTAAGGAAGAGCAAGTTGTTTTGAATGCAGGCTGTGGATTCGGAAAGTGGTTTTAACTAATGGCTGCCTTGAAGACTTTTTAGTGCGCGAAATTCCGTGCACCGATTTTTCATCATTGGAACTATGTGCCCAGATCTGTGGCCGGATCCGGTATTCAGAGGGGTGAACACGTCCAAACAGCCAAACACACGACGACGCCATTTGAAACCCTGATGCAGATTTCGTACCTCCAAGCAGACAGCACAATGCCACATTTTCAACCTCTCGTAAAAAGACGCCAGAACAATTCAGTATCGAAATGAAGTTTGGCGTCATGCATAGTTTTTACCAAATACGAATCTTGATTCCCTGTGCCAAGTCCTGTATGAAGGGGGTATTCAATTCTTATACGCAAGCTCGTGTGCTGTGTTCGCGGCAACCGCAGTTAAAGTGTGAATCTCTAGAAAATATACAGAGATTACAAAAGGAAACCTAAATTAATTGCCTCAGCTAAATCGCTAGGCACCTCAGTAACTCAATAGCGGCTAGTCCAGAGCACTAATTTTTCGGTTAGAAAAGCCCCTGAAATAGTCGCGTACGATAAAAATTGTTTTCGTTTAGCATCTCTACCTTTTTTGCTTTTTTACAATACTTTTCTTCATTTTGTCAGACTTAAATGGCACGTCGACATTCGGGAGAGTCATTTTAGGCCAGTTCCTAGAGCTTATGAAGAATTACTTGCAGTTAAGAAGCTTGCGGTACGTAGAAAGATTAAAAAAACGCCGTGAGGTTTACACGTATAAAGCACAAGTTGAGGACTCAGTTTGTTTCTTCAAGGCTCGAGAACCCGCTCCTGCAATCATCATTTCTCCTGAGTTCCCTAGGGAACAATCTGCGAAGATATTTATATGGAATCTTAGAGAAGCGATATATTAACAACAATGAAATGTATTAGAATGGCGCGCAGCACAATAAAACTTTTAATCAGCGTGAAACAATAAGATACGAGCGCCCTGAAGCGAGCAAAGAGCGCCTGTCGGCGGGCGTATTGTTACTCGGTGCAAATTCCCGCACCGTAAATCCGGCTGGAGAACTGAACCAGACCGAGTCGCACTCTCCGCACATGCTGTAATCGAATCAAAATCGAATAAGAAAAAACAGGAAACCGTTATCAGTACCCAATTAGAACGCAATGAGCTCAAAGATATACTCCGTACTCACGCAGAAACATCAAGAAGTGCGGTATTTGTTGCAAACACAACAGCTCACAAAAACAGCATGGGCTAGATAACGCTCAAACGCACACACAGAGAAATAAATGCAGAAACATACCCAGCACGCAAGGAGGAGGTGTAAATTTAGTACTAGGCCAAACCAATGCAACGCAAAAGGACAGTAACGCACAGGAAAATAGGTAAAAGCTGCGAATGGGATGGTGCATGTGAAAAGTGATAGTTTGGGAATACTGCAGCGCGGAAGAAATAAAGTAAAAACAAAGAAAACAAGTTCACAGCAAATATGCTCTCATTTTTGCTAAGCTTGTCCATGATAGTCCCATGAAAGCACGTCTCTTATATAGGCAGTGGTTTTTCCCGAGGCTGCAACGCAACCGTCTTCGCTTCAAAACAAATTCGAAAACACCATGAATACCATGGGAGCCCCATTTTTCATTCGAAGCAAGCCCATCAAAGATTTTAAATCTTTCGTCGCTGCGATCTAAACTGAATGATTTAGACGAAGAAGTTTAACTGCATTTCAACTTATCATTGACCCCAGTCGTATATTTTTCTTAATAATTGTTCACTTCATACAGACAGAAGTTTTTGTACTTAGATTCAGAGTAAAGGACATGGATATTACACAAAAAAGGCGACACTTCAAGCAGAATTTTGTTGAAGCATCAGTAGGATATATGAGGCAGTTAGTGAAGAATGATAGATCAGGAAAATACAGGACAAAAATCTGCCGCAGTGGCTCAGCGGCTTTGGCTTCGCTCGGTGATCCCAATGTCGCTTGTTTGATCTCGGTCGCGGCGGCCGTATTTGGACGGAGGACGATATGCCAGAGGCGTTAATATATGGTGGAATACCTCTCATGAAGGCAGCTTCACGAATTGTCACAAGGGTTAACATTGCATGGTCACAGGTCTTTCTATTCCTTCTCATATCTAATGTGAACCACTCGAGCTCCTGCAGTAAACCGTACTTGAATGCTCGAATGTTCGTTATAGATAGCTTATAGGGGCTACCTACTTGTGCCTAGTTTCGTAACAACCTGAAAAATTACCACTTATGTATTGGTCACAACTACTCATTGTGCGTTGCTTGCATGCACGTGGGTCATCTTCGAAAGGTTCCTCATCGAGGCTGATCAAAGCTTCTCAACATTTTACGAAGGCATATGAGAGCAGATTTTCACCTCGAACATTGTTCGTGTATTCATGAGCAGTTCGCCACGCTGTGTCTTATGCTTAAAGAATTAAATCATTGCAGACGGCTTGATTATGATCCTAACTTCAGCGGTTGTCACGCCTTGCAACCTGCAAGACGGTAGCGGTAGCACGAGGAGAAAAAATTTCAGGGGTGCACTTAAGTCTGCTTGCGTGCTGTAATGCGAAACCATTGCTATTACTGCGCGTCCTTCCTCCCTCATCCGCATCCGCCATCTCGCCTACGCGCGCGCCTTCTGCTGGAGCAGTGCCGTACATTGCGCGGGGAGGGGTTCAGTTGGTGACGCATGAGGGCGCTACAACAGCACTTTTACTCAGTTCGTGCGGACACGCTCTGTCCCCAACTGCACCTGTCCACAGCTTCTGGTAACGCCAATCATGAGCCAAGAAATGCTTTCGCATTTGAAAACAAATCTGTAGACGATACAACTGAAGTCTGCAGCGAAGCTCCGCCCACATTAACGACAGCCGTACAGATTTCCTCCACGACAAAAAGTAGACCGTTGTTCAAATTTTTCGTTTTACCTAAACAAAAAACTAATCACAAGACAAAATTATAGGAGCTAGAATTTTGATACCTGACTTGTTTAATATAGTCAAACGTTAAAAAGTTGATTTCGTTTACTATTACGATGGGCCAGCGGAGTAATACAGTACGCCTGCTGTAAATGCAGTAAAAACTGCTGTTTTTTTTAAGTTGTATGCTACTAAAGTCTCTCTAGTCGTCTAGGGCGTCAGATGTATTTGTTGTGCTCTTCGAGCTAAGCAGCGCATTGGTTGCTATCGTGGGTTGAGGATCTTCCGTCATCATCATCCACTTTCCTTAGCTGTACAGCGCGGTCAACTTTCCTCGCGGCTATTCCTGCTTTACATGCCGCGGCGTTCGGTGCCTTCTCTCTTTGCTGCTTGGCACGTTCTCAGTGGCCCTCGCGTTCTCAGTGGCCCTCAGAGGCCCGTAAAAAGGCCATACTCAAATGTTAGCCTTCGTGTTAGGCAGCATAAAGCTGCCGCTCGCATCATTGGCAAGCCTGTTTATCTTTTGACTTATCCGGATCTATATATTGCACGTTTGCTGTGCCATTGCTACTGGCACTGAACGTTTCCAAGCGCAGAACAATTGAACGAAATATGATGTCGAGGACAAATAAACTGCCTACATTCCCTTCTCCATTCTCACTGTGTCTTATTGCACACTTAACGAATATAAAAAAAACGCTCGGCACTACTGCCGCAGTGCATTTGGATGCGCAGAAACAATGCGTAAAAGAATACGAAGACCACGCTGTTCCACTGGTTTAAGGCATATTGGACCGGATTTTCAATATTTGGTTCACCCTTGTAGTGTGCGCTTCTGTAGTTCATGGCAATGCGATGTGTCTATGACCCTCTTGCTGTGCAAAATCCCACTACTAAATATTTATTTGTCCCAATCGGGGTTCTCTCTATCAAACCATTGTGAAGCAGATGGTGAAATGAAACACTACAGCAGTTTCTCCTCTCCGGTCGGTGGTTTGCTTCTCTGCGAAAAGCTTATCTGCAGATTCCCTCGCTCGATTAGGGCTTCCTCTTTCTTTTCCGGTTCTTCTCTCCTTTGGTGCAAGCGCCAGGGGATTATCAGCATAATTTCATCATTGCGTTAGGGAGACTCCTTCGCTGGTTATAATTCACAAAATTTTTACCACAAAATTCAACCTCGACTATCTTAAATGAGTCAATGTTTTACAACTGTTTGACTGTACAAGGCACCCTCTGCAATCGCCCGCTGTGGGTACCTGCAACTCCAGCAGGGTACAGTAACAACACCGGGCAAACTAAGATTTTGTTACGACATCGAAACATCACGTTCACCCGGAACAAAGGCCCCTCTTATTTCTCGAGCACTCGTTCGAAACTGAAAAAGTATTACCATTCTGTACCGAGGAATAGGCTTCGCTTTGCTTTGAAATATTTTTTTACGGCCACATCCATATGCGTGACTTTGTCCGTCGTGAATATGCGCCCTGAATATTAAACGGAAACAAGGGAAGCAAGAGCCAGAACAAGCAATGCGGGCTGGAAGAAATACCTGAGCACGATGTTCACTGATGTGGCAGGCCCAATTAATAAAAAGTGGTGATTGCAATGAAAAAGAAGGAGGGGGAGCAAATTAATTGTGTCTCCATGAGAAGTTGAGTCAGTTGCCGTGGAGGACGCTTTCATAGCCTTAGGTATGGTGACAGGAAACAACTCAGCAATTATGTCGGACTCAGAAGCAGCAGGCAGGAATTATATTAAAGGTAGGATTGTCAAGATGGGGAACGAAACATTAAAAGGTAGAATCCCCATACAGGACAGAGTTAGTATAACATGCACCCAGCCCATCAATCAATCAAGGCGAATGACGGCACAACGCCGCTGGTCGAGGTCTTCTCCTCGAGCATCCCCCGTGATTGACCACAGCTCTATAAACTATCTACTAACCTCCAGAGAAATTCTCCAACACTTGAGACTTTAAGGCAGGACCTGCTAAGAAAACCCTGCCATTCCAAAAATAAACAAGCCGATGGAGGAACAATGCAAGAGCGCACTGTCCGGCTCTGACCTGCTTCATCAACAGAAGTTGCTGGCGCGAGCCCGAGCTGCAGCAGCCTCCAACCGACACCCGGAATAGAGGGTGCGACCACCTAAAATGCTTTAATGAAAATTCTTTTCTCCCTCTCCGTGGCAGTTGGTGACCAGGCTGGCGTCTGTGTCGCAGGATGTTGTAGTGAAAACTAAAACGTTTAAAACATCGCCCCAGAATTTTCCATCCAAATGGGCTGGGAACAAGTGAGGACGTGCACCATGTTGCACCGAGGCATCATGAACGAATAGGTCGTCGGTCGTGAAGCCTTTGAAGCG